>NW_020328987.1:0-106688 GCF_001858045.2 Oreochromis niloticus | reverse complement strand
AATTCTAGACGGCCAGGGCCGTAACACCCCCAAGATGCAAGAACAGTGGCTAGAGGCACTGAAAGGCTTTTCTAACAGTTCCTGTTGAATCACAGAAGAACCATAAAGGTTGCTGGACTGCATGACGGCCTTAGCCTTCCTGTTAAAGGAGGAACAGTTAGAAGCGATTTTCAAAAGAAATTTATTTTCTTTCATGCATCACCAACTGAACCTTTTATGTAAACGTTTCAAGTTGCAGCCTAACCTCATTTAATTTTGCTTACCAAGTACTTTTTAACCCTAACCCTAACCCTTCCAACCCTGCTCCTTTATCTGGGCTTGGACCGGCAAAGTGGCCCGAATTGGCACTCTGGTGGAGTTACTTGTGTGTGAGAGTGTGTGTTTATAATTAGTTTTAAACCTTGTGATCCACGAAACAGCATAACAGTAAAAAAAGAACTGGCTGCGTTACAGTCAGTGCTGGAGCAGAGGCTTCGCTCATGCGCAATTCATTTGCTGTTTGGACGCATAGGTGTGAACGTCTCCTGCCCTGATAGCAGCTGGGGGAGGACTGTCCTCCACCCGTGAGCGCTTTGGCACGGGTGGAGCTTTCTGCGAGTAAGAGCTCATAGTGTTAAAAATAAGTGAGTGACATTACTGAAGAAAGTCACTGGTTACAGTAGTTTTGAATAAACACATGGGATGATCCAGGATTTGGGGAAATTATGGCAACAGTAGTGTTTTTAATGATTTGGGGAAATAAACGGCACACTGGTGTCTGTGGTGTTGGATGCATTATTACTCCTATGGCTTACAGTTGCTTGCAATGTGAAGTTGTATTAACTTATAGATTTTGTTTTCTAGGATGCAGGCTCCAGGTGAAGCTAGAAGTTAAACAGACTTAACATGAAAACCACACCATCTCCTTTCTCTTTGGCTCTTGGAGAAGGCGGTCACACTTTCTCCTCTCCTCTCTCCCTTATCTTCCTGCTTAGCCTCTTGTGTCTTGTCTAGTCTCGTGTATTTTTGTATTACTTTTCCCTGGAACACTCTATCACAGTCTGTTCTCTAAAACCTAAAGAGGAATTATGGATTTGATCAACTGGTCCCTGAATGCAATGACACCCTTTTCTCAACGAGAAGCCTGGGCTCGGGTGAGCCTGCGTGTCCTGGAGGTACTTTCCCTGCCGGAT
Organism: Oreochromis niloticus; assembly: GCF_001858045.2. Lineage (NCBI taxonomy): Eukaryota > Metazoa > Chordata > Actinopteri > Cichliformes > Cichlidae > Oreochromis > Oreochromis niloticus. The sequence continues at coordinate 105,516 of NW_020328987.1, read as the reverse complement.
ACACGATGGACGGGTGGCATAACTGGAGGTCGTGTGCCTGGTGGGACTGTCGATCAAAGACGCTGAAGATATCTACTAGTGGTGCAACAGATCAAAAATCTCACGGTTCGGATCAATTTTCGGTTGCCCTGGAGGTCCACCCATTTGTAGTAGTTAGGGCAACAGAAGATGCCGCTAGTGTTGACCATAACTATCGCTTGACAGACCCACTATACACATACTTTTTTTTCTTCTTTTTCGAATCTTCGGATCACGTGCGTGCCGAACCGTGGAGTGGGATCGGTTCGGATTACGGATCAACCGTGATCCGCTGCACCACTAATATCTACCTATTCGGAACCATGATAACAGGGTTCTTGCTGATCGGAGCTGGCTTGGCCCTGGCTTATCGAAGATTAAAGAAAGCGGAATCAGCTGTTCAAAACCCCACAAGGCTGCCCGCTGGGATTGACACGATGGGACGAGTCGTGAGTTCTCAAAATGGGCTCATGGATAAAATCTTGGAGAAGCTTGCGGCTGCTGTGAACACTCAGAATTAGACCTCTGAGCGCAATGTGGATTACATCTTGGAGAAGCTCACTGTGGTCGTGAGTTCTCAGAATCGGCTCTTTGAGCACAAGAATGACAACATCACGGAGCGTAAGTTTGATAACATCATGGAGAAGCTCACGGCTCTCCAACGGGAGATTGAGAGACCAGTGTCGGACTGTTAGAGCAGCTTTGAAATTCACATGAGTTGTTCGCACTAAAGTAAAAACCACCATCACTTCATGCGGCTACCACTTCGGCGCCAGCTGTGGTCTCAAGGCTGGAGCTGAACAAAAACACCCTGATAACAGAGCCATGTCACTGCAACCAGGGCTGGAAAAGAAAGGTGGGCTTTGGTCCACTGTCTTCCATACAAAGGATGTTTGAAACACTGTCATTGACTGCAGCCATGCAGATAAGTAAGTGGTTGCAGTCAATAACAGTGTAGTGTACATCTGTATTGTTTAAAATAAGTTTGACACACCACAGCTAAAGTGTAGCTTTTAATTACTGTCACCTGCTACAGTGTAACTAAGAATACAAAGTGATACATTAAAATTTCTGGGTCAACATGAAGAGCTTAATTCCTTTCTTGCTCAGTGTGGTACTTAATGGATTGAAAAGAAAAAAGATGGCACCCTTAAGTTCACACAAGGGTTGTAGTGATGATTCAGGGTTTTAATTTGTAAGGTTTTAATTTTGAGCCATCATAAATGTTAAAACAGGAAATATACTATTTAACCTATGTGAAGCCAAAGCTAATATAGCTGTTTATATATAGCTACTTATAATTTTAAGAGGTACAAACACCAATGAGTAGACCTCCCAGAATGGGAACAGCGCTCTTTGTGTGGTTTGAGTAAACAGTCAAGTTGTTCACAACTATGACTGAGAAGAATCTGCCTGTGTACAGCAGCAGGCTGCCTTCCTAGAATTTGGATATCCCCTGTGCGCTTGTCTCTGCATTGTGTGCATTACCTCTCTTGGAAAATTAAAACTACAGCAGCTTTTTACGCTTTTTTTCATTCACTATCAACTTACACCAAAGGTCTACTCTGAAGAAGATTCTTCAAAACATTCAACAGAGGCACCAATCTTTCTAGGAGTTGAAATCCCAGCAAATTCACCCCTAAGTCAGACTGTACAATACAGAAAATAAAAGAGCTACACCTCAGACTCTACAGGCTTCAGTTAGCGTGTTAAATGTTAAAGTTCAGTCAGAAAAAGACTGAACAAAACAGCCTTAGTTGAGCCATTAACTAAAGTGACAAACATTGCTCTAAATAATACTCCCTAATCCAAGTAGTCACCCAAACCTGGATGTGGATTTGGAGGCCTGAGGACCATCTCACACATTTATTTAGAATAAAACAGTTTTTTTTGTTTGTGTCGTGGAGGATGTCAACATAATGTGTACAAGTACCCAGTAAACATCAGTGCAGACAGCTGTCCATAAAAATCGCAGCGTTACAAATTCTATATTTGACCTGGATTTTCACTTTGTGTATATTAAGACATCCAAATGAAAACATGTTAAAGAAGCAAACACACATGTATGTGAGCTCTGATAATGAGCAACTGTCATTCAAGATATTTAAGCTGCCTGCTGATTGAAGAAAAAAACTAGAATATAAAAAACTGAATTTCAGCACAAACACATTAGAATCTTGTGGACGTATGCCTTTTACATGTTGGTAAAATGTTTAGGATGAGCTGGAGATATAACACTCATGCACCCTGAAAATTATGAAGGTCTAAATATGTGTCAAAGGGACTCACTGAACATCAGTGGATTTCTATGGGCAAACGTACTTAAAGCAGCCACTGTGACCATTGCTGCAGAGCAGAATGAATGATACTGATGGGGACTGTGAGGGTTTGTAGTTAAATTCCTGCTCTTACAGGATCAGTGAGTGTCTGTTTAAAGATTATTAACATACTTTTACATCACTATGGAACACCAGCATTTCTGCACAGGAGAGAACCACCTGCTTTAAACTACCATGATGCTCTGTGTTATGTTGTCATGGCAATATGAAGTCAAATACATACAAATGTAGAAAAATGCACATTTGAAGGAGGACAAGAAGACAGGCAACTGGAAGAGCTTTTGAAGCAGGAAAACTTTTTTGGATTTCTCTTAATTTACCTGGAAATTTTGCTAATACAAGTCAAGGAGGAAACAAGGAGGCAGGTTGGATTATATTTGAGGACAGGACGCATGAAGGAGAAGCATGAGGAGAAAACAGCAGAGCGACGGTGCAGAGCTAATCATGGATCAAGTCGAAGAAGCAAGCATCAAAACTGTGAGTAAACATAACACACAAAGAGTTAAAAATGACTGTGCTGATTAAGGAAACATTAAATTTGGTTAGTTTGGGGTCTGGAGCTTCAGGTTTGTGGATTCAGTTGGTCTCAAACTTGAGGAAAGACAAAAAATGTTTCTTTTGAAAGGTTGTTGGAGGATTCTTACTGTAAGAAATCTGCTTTTATTTAAAAAAACAACAACAAAAGTTGAATTTTATTTATTCACATTGGAAAGGGAAAATTGGAGGATCAGAACAATAACGTGGCCAAATTTACTGTTTCCTTAATCAGAACAATAATTTTGATCTGAACTAGAAATTTTGAAATGGGTTATTTTCTTTCTTCTCTACTGATCACTGTGTCACATGTTGAGTTACTTGTCAGTCTACATTAATGTTAATGGTAATTTTTAAAAATGCAGTTTGTTCGTAATTTTGTAGAAAAAGGCTCTGCACCTGTGAAAAAAATAGGTATCCACACCCCCAAAATCACTGTAGATCGGAGTAGCTAAGCCCTGGTTAACTGCGATTAACAGGAGATGAAAAATATTGGAATGATTGAAAGAAACAAAGATTGCTTTAGGGTTTGAAGATTTGACTTTCTTATTGAAAGAGACGGAAACAAATCTATGTGTCACACTGAGAAAAAAACCTGAAAGCTAAAAAGATCTGGAGGTCTAACTGTTGTTATACAAATGTGCAAACTTGTTTTAATGACATTAGAAAGAAAAATCAGATGTTTAAAAAGGTAATATATAAAATTGATTTTTATATTACTTGAAAAAATGATGTTGGTTAGCGCGGCTGTATTTTGAAAACTGGTGGGTCACCAGTAGGCTGAGATTTAATGTGATAAACTGAGGATAGGTAATATAATCTACACAATCGCTATTATTGTTGTAATCCATACACCTCCTTTATTGTTGTATCCATACACCAGGTAATATTTTATCAACCATCAATCATAATTGGTGATCAATGCAAGTTTTAAGCAATAATATTTATTTGCATTCACAACTAATTTACAAAATATGAAAAGAATCTTGTTTTTTTTTAAGAAAAAAAGACGTTTCTAACTGACTTCAAACTTTTGGGCTGTAGAGGAGATTGATGAGCACGCAATAAAGTGAACTTGTTAGGGAGAGTTTGCAATCAACTCAATTATTGATGATAGACACAGCTAAAAAATGAGCGTTTTTTAGACACTGATGTGTGAACTGATCACATGGTTATAAACCAGGTAAAAATTGACTTCAAACTTTTGAGCTGTAGTGTAGATTGCAATGATAGCGTATAGTTATCTATTACAGAAGAATATATAAAAATATGAGGACAGGGAGACTGTTAAAAAGTTATGAGCTGTCTTGATGCAGAGAAAGTGATTATTTACGCTTTTGATTAATTGCTGTGATTCAATCTGAAACCAAATTTGAGTCTAATCTAATAATAATAATAAAATGTATTATTATTATTATTATTATTATTATTCAGAAAACAAGACATTTCTAATTCACCTCAGACCTTTGAGCTGTGCTCTACATTGTAATGATAGTGTATGGTTATTGATTAGAGCAGATGATATGAGACCATCAGGAGAGACTGTTAAAAAGTTATGAGCTGTCTTGATGCAGAGAAAGTGGAGTTTGTCATCCTTGAATGATGGGATTCAAGGTTTGAATGATGCTCTGCCTCTGTGCTCAAGTTCAGACATAGGCTTTAAGCAACCATGAGCCACTGATACGCGTGATAGATTAATCAGCATGTATCAAGTGGGCTTGTTAAACAGCTCTGATAGGAGAAAGTCAATGAGCACGCAATAAAGTGGACTTGTTAGGGCCAGTTTACCACCAGCCTTGCTAAAGTTGAACTTCATTTGTATTTAAAGACAAACTTTAAAGAAAATTCTTATTTAAAACTGGTGATAAAATCCAGGTCAGATACAGTTACATACAAACATACAGTACACACTGCTGCTCAAGGTTGGAGGTCAGTTAGAAAAGTCTCTGATTTTAATAAAAAATTGGCTTTAATGTAACATCACATGAAGGTTATCAGTAATGTTTTCACAGCTTTAATCAAATCATTCATCATCCATAAGTTGTGATGGAAAAATGTCTGCAAGCGTGCAGGAGCCCATTTTTAGAGACAATCACTCCTGTGTTATAATGTTAATTGAAGTTTATCAGGTGAGATGACCAATAGATGATAAGAAATATACTCTTACTAATTATTAGAGTTGAAAGTACTTTGCTAAGGAAAATTAAATGAGGTTAGGCTGCAACTTGAAACGTTTACATAAAAGGCTCAGTTGGTGATGCATGAAAGAAAAATAATTTTCTTCTACAAATCTATTGGAGAATTCTGATTGTAAGAAGTGAAAACTATTCAAAGAGTGAAACTGTTGGAAAAGTGAAGGTTTTGTGCAGCTGGGTGTTGCAGCCCCTTTAGAGGAAAATGTAAACTTGGTTTAATGAGGTTAAAACCAGAAACTGGGATGATCCAGACACATTTATTGTTTCTTTAATCCCCACAATAGTTTGAGTTTGTGCTCAAATGTCTTAAAAAGCTGTTTTGAGTGATAAGTTAGGCTTTTAATGTGTTAAACGTGATTAGATAAGACAATGTACCACTGAACACAGGAGGGATTATGGCTGAAAATAGGTCTCTGAACACCTCTGTAGATATTCTATTAAAAATCATTCATGATTTGTGATCAGTGTTAATATTAAGCATTTATATGATTATTTAAGCTTTTGATTAATTGCTGTGATTCAATCTGAAACCAAATTTGAGTCTAATCTAATAATAATAATAAAATGTATTATTATTATTATTATTATTATTATTATTATTATTATTATTATTATTATTGTTCAGAAAACAAGACATTTCTAATTCACCTCAGACCTTTGAGCTGTGGTCTACATTGTAATGATAGTGTATGGTTATTGATTAGAGCAGATGATATGAGACCATCAGGAGAGACTGTTAAAAAGTTATGAGCTGTCTTGATGCAGAGAAAGTGGAGTTTGTCATCCTTGAATGATGGGATTCAAGGTTTGAATGATGCTCTGCCTCTGTGCTCAAGTTCAGACATAGGCTTTAAGCAACCATGAGCCACTGATACGCGTGATAGATTAATCAGCATGTATCAAGTGGGCTTGTTAAACAGCTCTGATAGGAGAAAGTCAATGAGCACGCAATAAAGTGGACTTGTTAGGGCCAGTTTACCACCAGCCTTGCTAAAGTTGAACTTCATTTGTATTTAAAGACAAACTTTAAAGAAAATTCTTATTTGAAACTGGTGATAAAATCCAGGTCAGATACAGTTACATACAAACATACAGTACACACTGCTGCTCAAAGGTTGGAGGTCAGTTAGAAAAGTCTGTGATTTTAATAAAAAATTGGCTTTAATGTAACATCACATGAAGGTTATCAGTAATGTTTTCACAGCTTTAATCAAATCATTCATCATCCATAAGTTGTGATGGAAAAATGTCTGCAAGCGTGCAGGAGCCCATTTTTAGAGACAATCACTCCTGTGTTATAATGTTAATTGAAGTTTATCAGGTGAGATGACCAATAGATGATAAGAAATATACTCTTACTAATTATTAGAGTTGAAAAGTACTTTGCTAAGGAAAATTAAATGAGGTTTGGCTGCAACTTGAAACGTTTACATAAAAGACTCAGTTGGTGATGCATGAAAGAAAAATAATTTTCTTCTACAAATCTATTGGAGAATTCTGATTGTAAGAAGTGAAAACTATTCAAAGAGTGAAACTGTTGGAAAAGTGAAGGTTTTGTGCAGCTGGGTGTTGCAGCCCCTTTAGAGGAAAATGTAAACTTGGTTTAATGAGGTTAAAAACAGAAACTGGGATGATCCAGACACATTTATTGTTTCTTTAATCCCCACAATAGTTTGAGTTTGTGCTCAAATGTCTTAAAAAGCTGTTTTGAGTGATAAGTTAGGCTTTTAATGTGTTAAACGTGATTAGATAAGACAATGTACCACTGAACACAGGAGGGATTATGGCTGAAAATAGGTCTCTGAACACCTCTGTAGATATTCTATTAAAAATCATTCATGATTTGTGATCAGTGTTAATATTAAGCATTTATACGATTATTTAAGCTTTTGATTAATTGCTGTGATTCAATCTGAAACCAAATTTGAGTCTAATCTAATAATAATAATAAAATGTATTATTATTATTATTATTATTATTATTATTCAGAAAACAAGACATTTCTAATTCACCTCAGACCTTTGAGCTGTGCTCTACATTGTAATGATAGTGTATGGTTATTGATTAGAGCAGATGATATGAGACCATCAGGAGAGACTGTTAAAAAGTTATGAGCTGTCTTGATGCAGAGAAAGTGGAGTTTGTCATCCTTGAATGATGGGATTCAAGGTTTGAATGATGCTCTGCCTCTGTGCTCAAGTTCAGACATAGGCTTTAAGCAACCATGAGCCACTGATACGCGTGATAGATTAATCAGCATGTATCAAGTGGGCTTGTTAAACAGCTCTGATAGGAGAAAGTCAATGAGCACGCAATAAAGTGGACTTGTTAGGGCCAGTTTACCACCAGCCTTGCTAAAGTTGAACTTCATTTGTATTTAAAGACAAACTTTAAAGAAAATTCTTATTTGAAACTGGTGATAAAATCCAGGTCAGATACAGTTACATACAAACATACAGTACACACTGCTGCTCAAAGGTTGGAGGTCAGTTAGAAAAGTCTCTGATTTTAATAAAAAAATTGGCTTTAATGTAACATCACATGAAGGTTATCAGTAATGTTTTCACAGCTTTAATCAAATCATTCATCATCCATAAGTTGTGATGGAAAAATGTCTGCAAGCGTGCAGGAGCCCATTTTTAGAGACAATCACTCCTGTGTTATAATGTTAATTGAAGTTTATCAGGTGAGATGACCAATAGATGATAAGAAATATACTCTTACTAATTATTAGAGTTGAAAAGTACTTTGCTAAGCAAAATTAAATGAGGTTTGGCTGCAACTTGAAACGTTTACATAAAAGACTCAGTTGGTGATGCATGAAAGAAAAATAATTTTCTTCTACAAATCTATTGGAGAATTCTGATTGTAAGAAGTGAAAACTATTCAAAGAGTGAAACTGTTGGAAAAGTGAAGGTTTTGTGCAGCTGGGTGTTGCAGCCCCTTTAGAGGAAAATGTAAACTTGGTTTAATGAGGTTAAAACCAGAAACTGGGATGATCCAGACACATTTATTGTTTCTTTAATCCCCACAATAGTTTGAGTTTGTGCTCAAATGTCTTAAAAAGCTGTTTTGAGTGATAAGTTAGGCTTTTAATGTGTTAAACGTGATTAGATAAGACAATGTACCACTGAACACAGGAGGGATTTTTGCTGAAAATAGGTCTCTGAACACCTCTGTAGATATTCTATTAAAAATCATTCATGATTTGTGATCAGTGTTAATATTAAGCATTTATATGATTATTTAAGCTTTTGATTAATTGCTGTGATTCAATCTGAAACCAAATTTGAGTCTAATCTAATAATAATAATAAAATGTATTATTATTATTATTATTATTATTGTTCAGAAAACAAGACATTTCTAATTCACCTCAGACTTTGAGCTGTGCTCTACATTGTAATGATAGTGTATGGTTATTGATTAGAGCAGATGATATGAGACCATCAGGAGAGACTGTTAAAAAGTTATGAGCTGTCTTGATGCAGAGAAAGTGGAGTTTGTCATCCTTGAATGATGGGATTCAAGGTTTGAATGATGCTCTGCCTCTGTGCTCAAGTTCAGACATAGGCTTTAAGCAACCATGAGCCACTGATACGCGTGATAGATTAATCAGCATGTATCAAGTGGGCTTGTTAAACAGCTCTGATAGGAGAAAGTCAATGAGCACGCAATAAAGTGGACTTGTTAGGGCCAGTTTACCACCAGCCTTGCTAAAGTTGAACTTCATTTGTATTTAAAGACAAACTTTAAAGAAAATTCTTATTTGAAACTGGTGATAAAATCCAGGTCAGATACAGTTACATACAAACATACAGTACACACTGCTGCTCAAAGGTTGGAGGTCAGTTAGAAAAGTCTGTGATTTTAATAAAAAATTGGCTTTAATGTAACATCACATGAAGGTTATCAGTAATGTTTTCACAGCTTTAATCAAATCATTCATCATCCATAAGTTGTGATGGAAAAATGTCTGCAAGCGTGCAGGAGCCCATTTTTAGAGACAATCACTCCTGTGTTATAATGTTAATTGAAGTTTATCAGGTGAGATGACCAATAGATGATAAGAAATATACTCTTACTAATTATTAGAGTTGAAAAGTACTTTGCTAAGGAAAATTAAATGAGGTTTGGCTGCAACTTGAAACGTTTACATAAAAGACTCAGTTGGTGATGCATGAAAGAAAAATAATTTTCTTCTACAAATCTATTGGAGAATTCTGATTGTAAGAAGTGAAAATTATTCAAAGAGTGAAACTGTTGGAAAAGTGAAGGTTTTGTGCAGCTGGGTGTTGCAGCCCCTTTAGAGGAAAATGTAAACTTGGTTTAATGAGGTTAAAACCAGAAACTGGGATGATCCAGACACATTTATTCTTTCTTTAATCCCCACAATAGTTTGAGTTTGTGCTCAAATGTCTTAAAAAGCTGTTTTGAGTGATAAGTTAGGCTTTTAATGTGTTAAACGTGATTAGATAAGACAATGTACCACTGAACACAGGAGGGATTTTTGCTGAAAATGGGTCTCTGAACACCTCTGTAGATATTCTATTAAAAATCATTCATGATTTGTGATCAGTGTTAATATTAAGCATTTATATGATTATTTAAGCTTTTGATTAATTGCTGTGATTCAATCTGAAACCAAATTTGAGTCTAATCTAATAATAATAATAAAATGTATTATTATTATTATTATTATTATTATTATTATTATTATTATTATTATTATTCAGAAAACAAGACATTTCTAATTCACCTCAGACCTTTGAGCTGTGCTCTACATTGTAATGATAGTGTATGGTTATTGATTAGAGCAGATGATATGAGACCATCAGGAGAGACTGTTAAAAAGTTATGAGCTGTCTTGATGCAGAGAAAGTGGAGTTTGTCATCCTTGAATGATGGGATTCAAGGTTTGAATGATGCTCTGCCTCTGTGCTCAAGTTCAGACATAGGCTTTAAGCAACCATGAGCCACTGATACGCGTGATAGAATAATCAGCATGTATCAAGTGGGCTTGTTAAAAAGCTCTGATAGGAGAAAGTCAATGAGCACGCAATAAAGTGGACTTGTTAGGGCCAGTTTACCACCAGCCTTGCTAAAGTTGAACTTCATTTGTATTTAAAGACAAACTTTAAAGAAAATTCTTATTTAAAACTGGTGATAAAATCCAGGTCAGATACAGTTACATACAAACATACAGTACACACTGCTGCTCAAGGGTTGGAGGTCAGTTAGAAAAGTCTCTGATTTTAATAAAAAATTGGCTTTAATGTAACATCACATGAAGGTTATCAGTAATGTTTTCACAGCTTTAATCAAATCATTCATCATCCATAAGTTGTGATGGAAAAATGTCTGCAAGCGTGCAGGAGCCCATTTTTAGAGACAATCACTCCTGTGTTATAATGTTACTTGAAGTTTATCAGGTGAGATGACCAATAGATGATAAGAAATATACTCTTACTAATTATTAGAGTTGAAAAGTACTTTGCTAAGCGAAATTAAATGAGGTTAGGCTGCAATTTGAAACGTTTACATAAAAGGTTCAGTTGGTGATGTATTTAAATTTCACACATTAGCAATGTGTGTTCACCATTTTTTTTGGTTTTATTCTGAGTTTAGTGTTTATTTGTGAGCGTTGTTTTTATTTGCACAGTTTTACTCTGTTTGTATCACATGTTTTTAGTCTTTTATTTTTACATTGTTTTAATCCACTGTGGATTGGCTGGGCATGGGACAAATGAGCTGATAGTGATCACCTGCTGAGGCATGTGTGTGTCCAGTGGTGTCCTTTCAGCTGTTTAAAGGCCTTATTAAAAGGAAGCAAGGTGAGCACTGGAAGGAGAGAGGCCCTAGATTGGAAGAGGAACGCACGAAGGCCAGGTGGAAAAGAGGGAGCCGCTGTGTGATCGTGGGGATGTGACGCCTCATCTGGAGACCCGTCAGCGTGATGTGGTCACCCAGTCCCGACAGCAGGAACGGCGACAGTAGGAGACAACGTGTGTGATTGACATCAGGGCAGATGTATTCCACTGCCTGCATTTGTGAGTAGTATCTCACTGTTGTTCACTGGGTGCAGCCGTGTTGGGAGAGGGTCGCCATGGCTATAAGCCAGGGCAGCTTCCGGGATGATGGTTCTGGCTCCTATTTGTTTTAACTTACAGGTGATGGCGTGAGGGGAGCCACGGTGGTATCGAGCGACGGACTCCAATGCAGAATGCAAACTGGGCTGGGATGTGATGGGCCCAGTGGACGGACGAGACTGGGACAGGAGGCTCCTCGTCTGCCTGGCACGAGGCTGGCGTGGAGCCCGCTCAGCAAGAGGAATTTCTGTCCAGCTCAAGAACACACAAGGAATATTCATCCTGGGTTGTGGGACTGGGTGGGATTTCTGTGCATGAAGAGAATTGTATTTTTACCAGTTTTAGAATAATCTTATCTAGTCTCGGAGGGAATTTTAGTATATTGAGAAAAATGTTGTTGTGAATTGGCTTGATTTAAATCAAATTGAACTGCATTCAATTAAAGCCAAATATAACTTATAATCAAATCTATTCAAATGTAAAGTCATCTCACTCAATTTGGACAACTAGCACTAAAAAATACACTGACATCCTCTGTTTCCCAATTAGCAGATCAGAGGTTGCTGTTTTATTTGTCACTCAATACTTGAATAGTTTTATCCTGTTTATGAATAAACATTTAAAAATGACATTGCTTCATTGTATGATTAATTCTTTGTCTGTGTCAGTCCTTTAAATGTTGTTCCTCCATAATTATTCTAGAGTCTTTACAGTGCTCAGCGACTGCTGTGATTTGGTGCTACATACATAAACTTGAAGTGAATGAATCCACCTGTTCACAGGAGATCACAGGAAGATGACACCAAACATCAGATGTTATCGTGCGCCACAGTAAGGGTGGTTTCTTGGGATTAAAAGCACATAATAAACTACAGCAGAAGCTCACATAAAGCAGGAAATAAGCAGGCAGCACTTCATCTGCTAATGCACGTTTTGCACTTTTATTGTTGTCTCATTCACTAACAGTTCAATGGTGCAAGATTACCATACACACAATTAGGATATCTGCATGACACATCTATGCTGTACAGCGAATGGATTATAATTATTACAAATACAGTAAACATATTTACATTTTAGTTCAAGCTCCATACAACATAGATATTTACAAAGTATGAAAATGAAACCGGTCTGACAAGTAATGTACAGCGTTAATGACGGTTTTTTTCTCCTTTTCTTTTGGTGAACAAATCTGAAAGGGGGCGGGGTTAACTGATATTAATTGTCAGAGGGGGAAAATATCATGGCTAGTTTTGTTTGAAAGGCATCAGTGGAAAAACAAACACACACAGAAAAAAGTGATGAGGTGAAGAAAGACACATTAAGTGTGCTGTTGTTTTAGATGTCACCAGCTACTTTGTATAATCCTATATCCCTGATATTAGAAAAAATTGAAATGAGTTAAAATACACCTTTATTTTGATAGAGTTCAGATGGATGCCTAGCATGACTAATGAGTAGATATCTCCCCCCCCCAAAAAAAAAACCCCAACAGACTTCTAATTCACTCAAACCGCTTTCTAATAAAGAGGAAGCACTAATGTAACTCACCTCCTCAGTCGAGCTGCAGGGGGTTACATTTTAGGTCTCCTCCCCCCCCCTCTCTCTCTCTTACATTCAAACCCTCTCTTAGTTCACACTAGAACAGGCCGCCACACCATCATTTGGTTTAATATGAGTGCAACAACTAAACCGCACAGACTTTATTTGACCAGTTAGTTGAACCTTTTATTAATATGTGCAAAGAGCTGCAAACTAATATATATACACTGCAAACAATAAATACACAATCCAAAATAAAAACACCTCTGCAAATGAAGTGGAAACGTTTGCTCTGGTGGTGCTTCGCATCAACATGTATATGAGGTACATTGCACTTTTGAGATTTGATCTGTGCATAGGTGCATCTTTGATGTGCAGCTCAGAGATCCACAATCCAGCACGTTTCTGTTTCTCTGACCGTCAGGCTGGCTGAGATTTGATCTGCAAACATCATCATGGGGAAAATTGGGGAGAAAAGTAAGAGAGAATCCCGCCAAAAAACAAAGCATCAAAACTACAGGGAGTGCAGAATTATTAGGCAAATGAGTATTTTGTCCACATCATCCTCTTCATGCATGTTGTCTTACTCCAAGCTGTATAGGCTCAAAAGCCTACTACCAATTAAGCATATTAGGTGATGTGCATCTCTGTAATGAGAAGGGGTGTGGTCTAATGACATCAACACCCTATATCAGGTGTGCATAACTATTAGGCAACTTCCTTTCCTTTGGCAAAATGGGTCAAAAGAAGGACTTGACAGGCTCAGAAAAGTCAAAAATAGTGAGATATCTTGCAGAGGGATGCAGCAGTCTTAAAATTGCAAAGCTTCTGAAGCATGATCATCGAACAATCAAGCGTTTCATTCAAAACAGTCAACAGGGTCGCAAGAAGCGTGTGGAAAAACCAAGGCGCAAAATAACTGCCCATGAACTGAGAAAAGTCAAGCGTGCAGCTGCCAAGATGCCACTTGCCACCAGTTTGGCCATATTTCAGCGCTGCAAAAGCACACAAGGTGTGCAATACTCAGGGACATGGCCAAGGTAAGAAAGGCTGAAAGACGACCACCACTGAACAAGACACACAAGCTGAAACGTCAAGACTGGGCCAAGAAATATCTCAAGACTGATTTTTCTAAGGTTTTATGGACTGATGAAATGAGAGTGAGTCTTGATGGGCCAGATGGATGGGCCCGTGGCTGGATTGGTAAAGGGCAGAGAGCTCCAGTCCGACTCAGACGCCAGCAAGGTGGAGGTGGAGTACTGGTTTGGGCTGGTATCGTCAAAGATGAGCTTGTGGGGCCTTTTCGGGTTGAGGATGGAGTCAAGCTCAACTCCCAGTCCTACTGCCAGTTTCTGGAAGACACCTTCTTCAAGCAGTGGTACAGGAAGAAGTCTGCATCCTTCAAGAAAAACATGATTTTCATGCAGGACAATGCTCCATCACACGCGTCCAAGTACTCCACAGCGTGGCTGGCAAGAAAGGGTATAAAAGAAGAAAAACTAATGACATGGCCTCCTTGTTCACCTGATCTGAACCCCATTGAGAACCTGTGGTCCATCATCAAATGTGAGATTTACAAGGAGGGAAAACAGTACACCTCTCTGAACAGTGTCTGGGAGGCTGTGGTTGCTGCTGCACGCAATGTTGATGGTGAACAGATCAAAACACTGACAGAATCCATGGATGGCAGGCTTTTGAGTGTCCTTGCAAAGAAAGGTGGCTATATTGGTCGCTGATTTGTTTTTTTGTTTTGTTTTTGAATGTCAGAAATGTATATTTGTGAATGTGGAGATGTTATATTGGTTTCACTGGTAAAAATAAATAATTGAAATGGGTATATATTTGTTTTTTGTTAAGTTGCCTAATAATTGTGCACAGTAATAGTCACCTGCACACACAGATATCCCCCTAAAATAGCTAAAACTAAAAACAAACTAAAAACTACTTCCAAAAACATTCAGCTTTGATATTAATGAGTTTTTTGGGTTCATTGAGAACATGGTTGTTGTTCAATAATAAAATTATTCCTCAAAAATACAACTTGCCTAATAATTCTGCACTCCCTGTATGTAAGACTGCTTTCTTCCATTTGCGCAACATCTCTAAAGTTAGAAATATCCTGTCCTCGGAGTGATGCTGAAAAACTATTTCATGCATTTATTACTTCCAGGCTGGACTACTGTAACTCATTATTATCAGGAAGTCCTAAAAACTCGCTGAAAAGTCTTCAATTAACCCAAAATGCTGCAGCAAGAGTACTGAAAGGGACTAGAAAGAGAGTTCTACCTTATTTAAAGGAACAGGCTGGCCTGCTCACACCTGGCCCTAACAACACCACCATCCATGCATCACCCTTGTGACAGTCTAATGAACCTAACATCTGAGTGACACATAACACACATTCACACTGGCTGCATATATCAGCCTGGAGGGCAGAGCAGAACTCTGTATGAATCAGACGCACTCACATATTCAGGCTTTCCAGAGGCGTTTACCATCAGAAGAAGCAGAACAATGAATCATCAGCACCCCGCAGAAGAGCACAGTCAGCAACAAATCTAACAATAAAGACGTGCTGGAGCCAAAAGGTGCAGATAGCGAGTTTTAAAAGATAACGCACAAGACCAAAGGGGGAGAGGGTAAAAACCCACTGCCTCCCGAGATAAAGATCAGCAAGTCAAGCTGGCAGAAGGCGACACGAAACGCTCTCTGGAGGAGGCGGCGACTGTGGAGCAGGCCGACGGTGTCACGGCGGGGTGCGCTGGTGTGAGCAAGGAGGTAGACCCAGATGCAGACACGGTGGAGACAAAAACGTAGTTTCAAAAATAAAGTGAGCCTTTATTGGCTGATTGCAGAAGAAAAACATGGAACTAGGGAAACTAAGGAGGCTATGAACACTGTGTTAACAGAAGGCTGTGACACTCAGTGAAAAACTATGACAAACTATGAACACTGAGTAAACTAGGAAACACAGAGAAACAATGGAGTAAACCTATGAAAACTGTGGTGAGGTTAACAGACGACCTGACACTGACTGAGTGGAAACACACAGACTAAATACACATAAGGAATGATCAAAGGAAGTAGAATCACATGGGGAAAACAGCTGACAACAATTAACATAATTACAGGACACGTGAAACTAAATACAATAAACACAAAACACAAAGCTCTTTCAAAATAAAACAGGAAACATAAGGAGACCCAGACATGACTTGAACTTGACAAACAAAGAAAACTTGGACATGAAACATGGCAGAATGTAACTAGATAAACTGAAATGAAACTAGACTAAAAAGAATAACAAAAACACCAAGAAACTCAGAATACTGGGTCACATGACCCAGGGCCATGACAGACGGAGAGGCGGACGGAGAGGCAGACAGGAAGCTCCCGGGGTCCCACAACAAGATGTTGCGCGTCAGACTAGAGCAAGCTATCCCCATGTTGGTGACACTGCCTATCAAGCTACAGCCCAACTTGGCAAACCAATCTTTCCCTTTCTTGGACACCACACTGGCTGATCTGGGCATCCAAGAGTGAGTCTCACTTCGTGTGGCGACGTTGTTTTGTTTTTGTTTCTTGTTTTAAGAAGCAATTGTATTTATATATTCAGGTCAGAGGTGAAGGAGAGGGTGGTTTGGGTTGACACCAGTTAGCAAACTGCTTGCTAAGTTTTGTGAAACTGGTTCAGTGTTGGATTTGCCAAAATGTGGACGCAAGAAAACTGTCACTAATGAAGAAACATCATCCCTCCAAGACTGTTGGAACAACAAAAGTGATGGTTTGGTGTGGTATATGGGGTACAACGATAGTTGGTCCATTCTTCATCAATGGAAACCTCAAGGCCACTGGATATTTGATGGTACATGATGATGTGTTTCCCTCTTTATATACTGAAGCTGGCACGTTCCCTGAGTTTTTCCAGCAAGATGGTGCACCACCACATTATGGGTGCCAGGTCCGAGCATTCTTAGATGAACAGTTTCCTGGACGGTGGATTGGTCGTTGTGGGCCAGTTGAATGGCCCCCAAGGTCTCCCGATCTGACCCCCTTAGCCTTTTATCTTTGGGGTCATCTGAAGGCAATTGTCTATGGTGTGAAGATACGAGATGTGCAGCACCTGAAACTACGGATACTGGATGCCTGTGCTGGCATTTCTCCTGCGGTGTTGCTATCAGTGTGTGAAGAGTGGGAGAAGAGGGTTGCATTGACAATTGCGTTGACTCTTCCTATTGAAACAACAAAAGTTATATATATATATGTGTGTGTGTGTGTGTATTTATATATATTTCGAGAGAGAGAGAGAGAGAGAGAGAGAGAAAGTTGTGTTTTCAAAATTAGAATTCAAGTTATTTTTTACTTCCAATAGTGTTAACATACTACACTGGTCATGAACAAGATGTTTTGTTTTGTTTTTTAATTTTCATTGTAAGTGGGCTAAAGCAGTTACTTAAAAGCAGTCTAACATAAATGTAAATGCTGTAATTTGGTTATATTAATAAACCATGTAACTGGGATGGATTCGATACTGACGTGACCACAGTGTACATGTCTAACGTTGCTCACAGTGGTCCAAGGGACCGCTCAGGGAGCTTGTGTGTTCACTCACACACATGAAAAATTAGAGGGAACTTTGCTTTTGACCTAGTTATCATATGGTTTATCTGTTTTTAATTTGGAAATTGGGGATTCAGTGTTCTCTCATGACAAACCTGTTTCTCTTGTGCATGAGTTTAAAACTCACACTCCACCCCGCCGCTGTTCTCTTCTCCACTTTTATACAGAAGAGCTTTACCGACCCAAAGATACTTATTGGAAATTTGATCAGAATACAGTGAAAATGAAAGAAACAGATATTTTTCTCAGATCTTTGTGTTAAATTGTCATAATCCCTGTGTTCTCTTTAATACTATTAGCTCTATTCTAAACAACCCTGAAGCCTCTGCTGAGACATGTAATCAGTTCCTTTCTTACTTTGTAAACAAGGTCGAGTCTATCAGGTCAGCAATAGTACTTCCTACATGTGACCCATCGGTGTTTATTCCATGACTGTAAACATGTTTCCTTTTGTCACTTCAGTCTTTACTCTGAAATACAGGAAATGACATCATGGCTCAAAATATTTGTCGTTAAAGCAATTCTTTAATTAACATTTTTTTAACTTTATTTAAGAACTTAAACAAAAAGAACTCAAAAAGAACTTTAATAAAATACATTCAATAAAAACTTGACCGACAGGAAACTGATTTTTCATCCAACCACTGAACATAAACAATACAGAAGAACAGTTTATAAAGATTTATAAAGATTAACTAACTATGGGAACATTTTGATTCATACCTCCCTCATTAGAACTTTAAAGAGAGCCAATCTGAACTCTGTGGAGCCTGATCTCCAGGGTTTAAAGTTGGACTCTGAAACCAGAAGAGGATGTTTCTCTCTCTTCAGATTCGCTGTCGTCCTGTGATGGGAACGATTTCAGGCCTGTGTGATCACGCTGATGTTTGCACAGAGCAGATAATGAAGTGAATGTTTTGGCACATTGGTAACAGTGAAACAGTTTATTAGTAACGTGGGATCGTTTGTGTGCGGAGTATGAACTGAGATTACTGAAGCTCTTGTCACACTGCTCACAGCTGTAGTTTCCTTCCATGTGTGTATGTTCATGCTTGTTACGATGACCTGAATGTGAGAAGCTTTTGTCACAGTGTCTGCACTTGTATGGTTTCTCTCCTGTGTGGACTCGTTTGTGTGTTTTAAGTTGACCTGCAGTGGTGAAGGATGACCCACACTGATCACAGAGGTGATTTTTAACCCCACTGTGAAAGAGTTCATGTTGTTTTAACTCAGTTGATGTGGGGAAGCTTCTCCCACATTCTTTGCAGTATTTCAGTTTGTCTCCAGTGTGTTTACGTTGATGTATTTTTAGGCCGGTTTTCTGAGTGAAAGTTTTTTCACAAATGTCACAACGAAAGTCTTTCCCACCACCACAGCGATGACAGGGTTGAGAAGTGGATCCATCTGTGTCGCTCTGCTTCTAAACAAAGACACAAAGACAGTGTAAGTCAGTCCTTCAACACTTTTATCCTGAACATCGCCTGAAATAAAGAGCATCTCTGTAGACGTCCAATTACATTTTACTGTTTCAATTAACACTCAGTTTACTGGGCTACAATAACTACAATACTACCACCATAATACTACAGGAATACTTCTTTAATATTACAGTAACATCTGACATACACTTAAGTACTACCACACTACTGTTTTTAGGGTACCCGTGCTAAACTACTGTAACACTGCAAAAATACTAATTTAATACTGCATTAATAACACTGTAACTGTGCAGTTATAACAGCTGACTGGGATAGAAGAAGAACACTACTACCCCCAATGACACTGCAATTATGACATTAAATGGGTATTTTAACACTACCCAGATAGCAAGGAAACATTGAAACAATGTTGAGTCAATATCAGGCGACGTCATTGAAGCAACGTTGAAGTGTGACGTTGACCCAACATCACTCTTGCACCCATTTTTAACGTTGAAACAACGTCAGGTTTTGATGTTGAATCAATGTTGAAACCTGACATTGATTCGACGTTAGATTTTCTAACACTGTTGACATTGAAACAATGTCAGATTCTGATATTGAAACACTGTTGAGCTATGGTATTGATTTTCCACCTCTTTCGCACAGTTGCTTTTTATTGAAAAAAAACAAAAAAGGTCAATAGACATTTATCATTTGCAAAATACTTTATTAAAAGACAAAGTTTCCTATTTACATTTCTATGTTTCACGTCACTTTTTATTATTTACTCCGGGATGGGGATGGATGATGTGCGTCCTGCGCGCCACCCGTACGATCTGGAGCATATCTGAGCCATTTCTGGACTGCTTGAGCAAAGACCAACTCAGACATAGAGTTCGCCCCTACCTGCTGCGCCAGGCCATCTAGGACAAAAATAGACACACACACACAAAAAAACAAAGACAAAAAAAAGGGAATTAGAGCACATGAATACCCAGATAGCAAGGAAACATTGAAACAATGTTGAGTCAATATCAGGCGACGTCATTGAAGCAACGTTGAAGTGTGACGTTGACCCAACGTCACTCTTGCACCCATTTTTAACGTTGAAACAACGTCAGGTTTTGATGTTGAATCAATGTTGAAACCTGACATTGATTCGACGTTATATTTTCGAATACTGTTGACATTGAAACAATGTCAGATTCTGATATTGAAACACTGTTGAGCTAAGGTGTTAATTTTCCACCTCTTTTGCACAGTTGCTTTTTATTGAAAAAAAAAAACAAAAAAAAAAAACACAAAAAAGGTCAATAGACATGTATCATTTGCAAAATACTTTATTAAAAGACAAAGTTTCCTATTTACATTTCTATGTTTCACGTCACTTTTTATTATTTACTCCGGGATGGGGATGGATGATGTGTGTCCTGCGCGCCATCCGTACGATCTGGAGCATATCTGAGCCATTTCTGGACTGCTTGAGCAAAGACCAACTCAGACATAGAGTTCGCCCCTACCTGCTACGCCAGGCCATCTAGGACAAAAATAGACACACACACACAAAAAAAAAACAAAGACAAAAAAAAGGGAATTAGAGCACATGAATAAGCTCTTGTTAATTGTCTTCAGCAGGGAGAAAGTATGTAAACTCCTAGGCTGATAAACATGAAAGTCACCAGGCGGAAATCAGCAAACTGCTGCATTTGATTCCCAAAGAGCTATAAGCTGAAAATGTGATATGTCTTAGCATGGTGTGCCGTGTATCCTTTAAAAAAAAAAAGAAAAAAGAAAACATGGGGTCCTCGGGCTGTACAAAGTGTACAACCCGAGGACAAAACAAGCCGAAGACCAAAGACTCCATCTCCAGATTAACCGGACATGAAAGTCTTGTTATTAAGAAAGACAAAGTAATATAGCAAAAAACAGACATAGGAAATGTGAAACGCACCCAGCACATCAATTGATCCCTTTATTGTTCACTTTAGGCTCATAAAACTACAATTAACAGTAAAACTTACCAAATATGCATCTGCACAGCGCTGTCTCTTTAAATGCCCTTTTTTGCTTTGTCTGGTCCTTGGTTTTTTTTCCCTGCCCAGTTGAGTACAGAGGCCAGCTCCTTTGTAATGGCATAAACCATTACACGGCGGACTCGCACCTCCAGTGTGGTCCAGCAGCACCAATCAACGCAAAGCGTCTCACCTATAGACACATTTTAAGAGATGGAATTAGCGTGTCTCATGTCTTAAATGTGTATGCAAGTGCTTGTGTGTTTACTTCATGTAATTGATGATAGAAACATGTCATTTAGTTTTCCCTAAAGCCTGATTTTCAAGTCATACAAAGAATAAACCAAAGTATTGGCAGTACAATGTATTTCTATTCCCTTTTGTTGGATATTCATTTGTTAGTTCTTGTAACTGCTAAAAGTGTTTACTAGTTTTTGCCTGTCACATATTTGTTATACCATGTAAACTGTGAAATTCCAAGATTTTCAAACTTGCCTTGTAATGGTGGCCTCACAGAGTCTCTGGAATCTGCAGGAAAAAAAAAAAAAAAATCACAACAAGATGACATTCAGGAGTATAAATTGGGGTTTTTTTTTTTTTTTTTTTAGATAAGAGTACAATGACATTGTGATGCAGCTTTAAAGCTTTTTTAAAAGCATACCATCTATAGGGAAGACATCAGACTCTGCATGCTGGCGAGATCGCAAAGCTGTGTCGGTTTGTGCCGGAGTGGCGAAAGGTGCCGGAAGCTGGGTGTGGCATTATGATGGTTGCTATCAGTGGGCTGGGGGGCAGACTGGAGTGATGAGGGCTGTTTAGAAAAAGATAATTTTTTTAAGTATTTAAGAATACAGACAACTTGTCAAAAAAAGTTTCCTTGTGTCAGACACAGATATGTACACAGACACTAGACAATATTATATTACCTGGTATTTTCACTCGAGGGGCCTGGGGAAACAGTTTTTTTGTAGGTTGCTCATCCTCTGAGTCCGTATATGTGTACAGGGGATTTGGTCTAAAGAAAAGAAATTAAAAACGGTCTTAAGTAATTGTAAATATGCTTTTGGCATATTGTTTCCTAAAGTTAGCTTGATTTCTAACAACACACACAGGAAACAGAGACGTGCAAGAAGGTACAGTATACAATGAATTTTTGAAGTGCACAAGTGTACACGACTTTGCATTTTTAAAAAGTTTACAAACTTCCACTTTTTGGACTATATTATGTGGTGATATTGCAGTATGCAAGCACCACAGATATGTATAAAAGACAAGATCATAAATTCTTAACAATCAAAGATATGTTTGTGAATAAAAGGGTTTTACTTGTGCTTTCTTTTAAGACTGGTCTGGGTTTCTTCTTCGGACTGAAGGTCAGACGTATCACAGCGTTCACGTGGATATCTCTGAAGACTGCGTTCTGCTTCGTGAAATGTGCCTGGAAATACAAACACAATGTACGGCCAGACATAAATTACGTGTGGACAAAAGGTGCAAACGCATAGAAAAATCAGCGTTTTCAAAAATACGCTGGTACGTGTGGACGTAGCCTTATTCATTATACAAGGCACAAACGGAAAGTCATGTACGCGTGCAACGTAAAGTTAGGTCAGCGTGCAACGTACAGTCACGTGGGCATTCAAACTGAGTCTAAAGTTTTCGTGTGCGAATTGAAACGAGTGCTCTCCAATCATCAAAAGTAACAAAGTCATTGAACACGTTTATACAGTTAACTTTACGTTTATCAATCATATATCACAGATTTAGAATTTTTTGTAGTACTAAGCAACTACAGAGCGAAAGTCTGGGTCAAGCGCCGAGGCCACGGCAAGAACAAAGGAAAACTCGAAGCGTTAAAGCTAGCTTTGTAAGGGAATATAACGAAGAAATTATGAAACGAAAATGTTTTCTTTGTTGATATACTTTGTTCACAGTGCAGTTTATTTGTTGCCGGATTGTAAGAAGTAGACACAATTTCGGGCTCGTAAATAACAGTAAAAAACTTGTTAATGTACAACATTAACGAGTTTTTTTACTGTTATTCAAATGCAAACATGGAAATAACGAGTAGGAAAAAAAAATCATTCATTCTTACCTTATACTAATCGTGGTGCAGGCCAGTGCAGTGCATGACCTGATGCCTTCTCCGGTCAATTCCGCTGAGAGTAAATCAAATGTCCCGCTCTACTGTAGAAGACAATGAATACCTGGGGGGATGTACCAATGTGAGAGGGGTGCTGCGGAATAGTCCAAGTGATCGCTGCTTTAATTTCCCGGTCAACTATACATAAATTGCACGTAGACATGATTTTTTTAAAGCTGGTGAACTAGACCAAGTCACTGATAACAAATGAACAATAAATCTACTTTCTCTGGTACTTTATACCCGATCAGTTGCAGTGCAATTTAATGCTCAACTACAAATCGATGGTTTTTGATGGTGACCGGAGCCGAATGATCGTCAACTATAAATAGACGTTTTCTCGACGTTGTTGTTGTCACCTGGTCGACTACAAATAGATCAAATATCAATGACAAAAAAACAACGGTGAATCAACATCGTTACAACGTCTCTATAGTAAGACCGTCGGTTTACCACAGTATTTCAATGTTGTTACAACATTGGCATTTCAACCCCGACCATATACGACGGTTCGGATGAAAAATCAACATAGATTCAATGTCGTCTTGCTATCTGGGTAAGCTCTTGTTAATTGTCTTCAGCAGGGAGAAAGTATGTAAACTCCTAGGCTGATAAACATGAAAGTCACCAGGCGGAAATCAGCAAACTGCCGCATTTGATTCCCAAAGAGCTATAAGCTGAAAATGTGATATGTCTTAGCATGGTGTGCCGTGTATCCTTTAAAAAAAAAAATGAAAACATGGGGTCCTCGGGCTGTACAAAGTGTACAACCCGAGGACAAAACAAGCCGAAGACCAAAGACTCCATCTCCAGATTAACCGGACATGAAAGTCTTGTTATTAAGAAAGACAAAGTAATATAGCAAAAAACAGACATAGGAAATGTGAAACGCACCCAGCACATCAATTGATCCCTTTATTGTTCACTTTAGGCTCATAAAACTACAATAAATGTTAAAACTTACCAAATATGCATCTGCACAGCGCTGTCTCTTTAAATGCCCTTTTTTGCTTTGTCTGGTCCTTGGTTTTTTTCCCCTGCCCAGTTGAGTACAGAGGCCAGCTCGTTTGTAATGGCATAAACCATTACACGGCGGACTCGCACCTCCAGTGTGGTCCAGCAGCACCAATCAACGCAAAGCGTCTCACCTATAGACACATTTTATGAGATGGAATTAGCGTGTCTCATGTCTTAAATGTGTATGCAAGTGCTTGTGTGTTTACTTCATGTAATTGATGATAGAAACATGTCATTTAGTTTTCCCTAAAGCCTGATTTTCAAGTCATACAAAGAATAAACCAAAGTATTGGCAGTACAATGTATTTCTATTCCCTTTTGTTGGATATTCATTTGTTAGTTCTTGTAACTGCTAAAAGTGTTTACTAGTTTTTGCCTGTCACATATATTTGTTATACCATGTAAACTGTGAAATTCCAAGATTTTCAAACTTGCCTTGTAATAGTGGCCTCACAGAGTCTCTGGAATCTACAGAAAAAAAAAATCACAACAAGATGACATTCAGGAGTATAAATTGGGGGGTTTTTTTTAGATAAGAGTACAATGACATTGTGATGCAGCTTTAAAGCTTTTTTAAAAGCATACCATCTATAGGGAAGACATCAGACTCTGCATGCTGGCGAGATCGCAAAGCTGTGTCGGTTTGTGCCGGAGTAGCGAAAGGTGCCGGAAGCTGGGTGGGGCATTATGATGGTTGCTATCAGTGGGCTGGGGGGCAGACTGCGGAGTGATGAGGGCTGTTTAGAAAAAGATAATTTTTTAAGTATTTAAGAATACAGACAACTTGTCAAAAAAGTTTCCTTGTGTCAGACACAGATATGTACACAGACACTAGACAGTATTTTATTACCTGGTATTTTCACTCGAGGGGCCTGGGGAAAACGGTTTTTTGTAGGCTGCTCATCCTCTGAGTCCGTATATGTGTACAGGGGATTTGGTCTAAAGAAAAGAAATTAAAAACGGTCTTAAGTAATTGTAAATATGCTTTTGGCATATTGTTTCCTAAAGTTAGTTTGATTTCTAACAACACACACAGGAAACAGAGACGTGCAAGAAGGTACAGTATACAATGAATTTTTGAAGTGCACAAGTGTACACTGCTTTGCATTTTTAAAAAGTTTACAAACTTCCACTTTTTGGACTATATTATGTGGTGATATTGCAGTATGCAAGCACCACAGATATGTATAAAAGACAAGATCATAAATTCTTAACAATCAAAGATATGTTTGTGAATAAAAAGGTTTTACTTGTGCTTTCTTTTAAGACTGGTCTGGGTTTCTTCTTCGGACTGAAGGTCAGACGTATCACAGCGTTCACGTGGATATCTCTGAAGACTGCGTTCTGCTTCGTGAAATGTGCCTGGAAATACAAACACAATGTACGGTCAGACATACATTACGTGTGGACAAAAGGTGCAAACGCATAGAAAAATCAGCGGTTTCAAAAATACGCTGGTATGTGTGGACGTAGCCTTATTCATTATTCAAGGCACAAACGGAAAGTCATGTACGCGTGCAACGTAAAGTTAGGTGACCGTGCAACGTACAGTCACGTGGGCATGCTGCGTGAGCATTCAAACTGAGTCTAAAGTTTTCGTGTGCAAATTGAAGCGAGTGCTCTCCAATCATCAAAAGTAACAAAGTCATTGAACACGTTTATACAGTTAACTTTACGTTTATCAATCATATATCACAGATTTAGAATTTTTTGTAGTACTAAGCAACTACAGAGCGAAAGTCTGGGTCAAGCGCCGAGGCGACGGCAAGAACAAAGGAAAACTCGAAGCGTTAAAGCTAGCTTTGTAAGGGAATATAACGAAGAAATTATGAAACAAAAATGTTTTCTTTGTTGATATACTTTGTTCGCAGTGCAATTTATTTGTTGCCAGATTGTAAGAAGTAGACACAATTTCGGGGCAACGTAAATAACAGTAAAAAAACTCGTTAATGTACAACATTAACGAGTTTTTTACTGTTATTCAAATGCAAACATGGAAATAACGAGTAGGGAAAAAAAATCATTCATTCTTACCTTATACTAATCGTGGTGCAGGCCAGTGCAGTGCATGAACTGATGCCTTCTCCGGTCAATTCCGCTGAGAGTAAATCAAATGTCCCGCTCGACTGTAGAAGACAATGAATACCTGGGGGGATGTACCAATGTGAGAGGGGTGCTGCGGAATAGTCCAAGTGATCGCTGCTTTAATTTCCCGGTCAACTATAGATAAATTGCACGTAGACACGATTTTTTAAAGCTGGTGAACTAGACCAAGTCATTGATAACAAATGAACAATAAATCTACTTTCTCTGGTACTTTAAACCCGATCAGTTGCAG
This sequence comes from Oreochromis niloticus, assembly GCF_001858045.2. Lineage (NCBI taxonomy): Eukaryota > Metazoa > Chordata > Actinopteri > Cichliformes > Cichlidae > Oreochromis > Oreochromis niloticus. The sequence goes on along the minus strand of NW_020328987.1, from coordinate 79,249 downwards.
TGCAATTTAATGCTCAACTACAAATCGATGGTTTTTGATGGTGACCGGAGCCGAATGATCGTCAACTATAAATAGACGTTTTCTTGACGTTGTTGTTGTCACCTGGTCGACTATAAATAGATCAAATATCAATGACAAAAAAACAACGGTGAATCAACATCGTTACAACGTCTCTATAGTAAGACCGTCGGTTTACCACAGTATTTCAATGTTGTTACAACATTGGCATTTCAACCCCGACCATATACGACGGTTCGGATGAAAAATCAACATAGATTCAATGTCGTCTTGCTATCTGGGTAATGTTTAAAAGTACTAAAACTATAAGGAAGCAATGATGCTACAGCTACAGTACTGCAATACCATTACGTAACGATACAACTTTGTTAATCATAAGAGAATCCAAAGGCCTTTTATGCAGGAATAACAACACCATGATATACCACGAAGCTGCCTGAAGATTAAATAACAGCATCATATCAATTTTCAACATTTTTAGTTTTTCATGATGGTGTAAACAAAAATCATAACTGAAATGAAACTCTGAATAATTGCTCAGAGCTACTCTTCGGTGCAGTAGAAGTGCTAACATGCTAACACAATTTAATGAGCAGACTTGTTCCAAACAGTCAGACTGAACTTACAAGATAAAAATAAAAATACATACCTCACAGTAACTGCACTTGTAGAGTCTCTTTCTGGTGTGGATCTGTTGGTGTTTTCTCAGGTAATGTGGAGTTTTAAAAGTCTTCTCACACAGGTCACATTGATAAGGTCTCTCCTCAGTGTGGGTAAACATGTGGCTTTGTAACTGTGAGTCTGTTGTAAAGTATTTGCCACACTGATCACACCAGTACACATTTTCTCTGGAGTGAATGCGTAGGTGTGTATTTCGACTCCATAGCTGGCTGAAAGTTTTTCCACAGATGTCACAGCTGTATGCCTTATTTCCAGAGTGGGTAACTAGATGTCTCTGTAAGCTGCTACTTCGAGAAAAAGCTCTGCCACACTGATCACAGCTGTACGCTTTAACTCCACTGTGGATGACTTGGTGTGTTTTTAGGACATTCTTCCAGGAAAACGACTTTCCACACAAGTCACAGCTGAACGGTCTCTCTCCAGTGTGGATGAGCTGATGTTGTTTTAGTTTACACTTCCAGGTAAAATCCTTCCCACACTTGTCACAGGTGTTTTTTTTCTCTCTCTTTCTTCTGTGAGGTTTGTCGGCCTCCTGAGAGCGCTGACTTCTCGGTCCATGTTTGTCCTGCAGTGACAGAGATACAAACAGAGGCAGTGAGTGAAATGCATTCATTGAACAAACTGAAGCTTCAAACTCCCTCCATTAACACTAGTTTTAAACCTGAAGGTGGAGTGTGGCACCAAACACCTTAAAGGTATCTTATCCCCACCTACTGGTAGTAGTAACACATTACATCCAACCTGGTGTTAAAAACAATTAATGACTGTTCAAACACTCTAAAATCATGCCCATCCCTCCTGCTTGTGCACCAATATTAATGCTAAAACACAGAATAGTAATAAATGTTTAGCGGGTCTGTACTTTTTTATATTTCCTGTTGCTGTTTCCTATTATATATTTCTATCATTGTCTAATTTATTCAATTATAATAAATCAAATGTAACAGTTACTAACTTGGTTCAGTTAAGGATGATGTCAGAGTCTGACTGTAACCTGAGGGTTTTTTTATTTTACTTTTACTTGCTACATTAAAAAAAATATATCTGTATTTTCTACTCCTTACATTTTCAAAACAGGCTTGTTACTTCTGGTTTAAGGCATTTGAGGGGAGTTATTTCATCACTGCAGGCATCAAAGATCAAAGTGAAACACTAACACATGCAATCCAATCCTGATCATGTACTAATCATAAGCTGTATGCCTTAATCAGGGGTTAAAGTGGGCCCGTTTTTTGGGGGGGGAGCACCTGAACGACTGCAGGTGCTGATAAGTTATGGTCGCGGTATTTCAACATCTAGCTAGCAATACAGAAGACGAGCGAGAATAAATGGAGTAATATTTTTTATGTGGCAGTTAATTTCAAATGCAGCGATTCTATCAGCCCAACAAACATCAGCAAACACACAAACTGTTTGTGTGATTTAAAGTAATGTTGCAAGTAATGTTGAACCAAGTCGGCGCACTTTGCTGATAAACTAAGTGCACTGAGTTCGCACGCCGCTTTGGTGACTGTGAAGCACAAAGAGAGAATTTCGAGCTGCTTCGCAACTAGAGCAGGGCGATATGACCAAAAATATTTATCACGGTATACTTTTGAAAATTTGCGATAACAATATAACTGATGATATAATTGACACTAGACAAAATACTTTACAACTCCACAACTTTGATTTTTTTTTTTGTACTAATAATGTATTTTCACTTAAACAAGCAGTTATTTTTTATGTGCATTAAATTTATATAAAAATTTAACAGTGCAGATGCAAATTCCTTGCTGACAGTTTAACCAAAATATATATATAAATATCCTCAGCATAACCATGTATAATATCCACAAAACTTAAAAAGAGGTTATACACACACAATACGGTGATACTATGTTGAAGCACAGTACGTATCACTCCGCGAGGCTCCTGCCTACGATAGCCGTAATGCTCCAACAATCCATAAAGAGTTGCGGCTTCGTAGCTTAGCTTAGCAAAGTCGTACTAAAACTAAACATTTCGAGTGCTGTGTACCACATGAAATCGTTTCGAGGTCAGTAAACACAACCAGAATTCATACATAAGGCACACAGGATTATAAGGGGCACTGTCGATTTTCAGAAAAATCAAAGGATTGATTTTAAGTGTGCCGTATTTTCCAAAAAACACGATAATAACGACGGCCCGCTAGCATTTGCTACCAAAAATAGTGCTTTGTTGTGTATCTGATGGACGAAAGCTAAACCAGTTCCACACCACTGAAGTTGCAGCCTTCTCAGTCTCTGTCGCCGGCACGCTTTTTCCTCCATGTGCGTATGAAAACAAAGGCACTGCGCATGCGCGTTTTACCCATATTCTATCGCGATATTTCATTTTCCTATCGTTGCCCGGCATTATACCGGTATTACCGTAAACGGTATGATATGGCCCAGCCCTATTCGCAACCCATTTACGTGGAAACTGCACCTGTGCAGATTCAGATGGAGCTGCAGTGTAATGGTACACTCAAGGCAAAGTACAACACTGAATAGCGGAACAGTTTATTAGTTCCATTCCTGCAGCAATGCCCCAGCTCCATCTACATGCAGCTCCAACCTTGTGTATGTTTTCATTTATTTTTTCTGGGTTTTTGGCAGCATGTTCATATTTCTAACTTGCATAATTTTGACAGGATATATTTTTATGAAGAGCAAAACATTTAAAGTTAAAGTTCATTTTTTTAAGTTTATTTACTCTGGAATAATATTCTTTTCTGTTTTTATTCATAATTTTGTTTAAAAAACATGGTTTTCGTGTGTTCAATAAATGATTGTCTTGTTTGGCCCGCAACCTAAAGTGTGCCTTGAGTTTTGGCCCCCTGTGCAATTGAGTTTGACACCCCTGGTGTAGAGGATGGAAATCAGCCAGGACAACTCATGAAACATCTGCAGACATCTGGTTGAATTCCATTGTGTACAGCCACAGAGAGCAGCAGGTCAGCTGATCACAGCCTGTACATTAAGAAAATGACTGGAGCTCTCAATAGAAATGATTGTGAGCTGTGACTCTTTTCCCCACACTGAGCCACTACAGCCGATTTTAGGGTTCCCAACCTGCTGAATCCCACTTTAACCTCTTCCCTGCCCATTTTCCTCTTTAGAGCCAAAGTCACCCTCTACAATGTAGGCATTGTATTATAACATGATTATTACATTACCTTAATATAGCACAAGGTTCAGTTAGTTTTGCATAAAATATATATCAGTACTTCATCTTTTAACCCTTTAAGACCTACCATAGAACCAAGTTCGCCAGAGCTTATCTTTATATTTTTACCTGCCCTTAATGCCATTTTTGGGAGCATTTCAAGTTGCTATACATCAATATGACCATTATATCCCAAATTTTAATAATAATATGTATGCATTAAGTCCATAGTAACTACATAAAGTGCCAAAAAACTGCAATGAAATATAAAAAATTTAAAATCTTTTTTTTTTTTTTGTTTTTACACATATTTCTACTTAGAGAAATTTCAGAGGTTTATCCCTCAAAACTGTAAATGCAAAAAAGTTGCATATTATTTCCAACCACAGGAAATTTGTTTTGAGTATTTTTGAGATTTTTATATCCTGCAGGAAAAACAAAGATAAATATTATAATGCAAATTTGCAAAACAAACAGCATGTGCATCAAAATAAACTATTGCCAACAGTGCAATTTGAGTTCTAAGCATCCCAGAAACAATACAGAAAAGAATAAAGTCAAACATGACTTTTAAAAACACCAGTATAGGTATCGCTGAAGGCAGGTTTTGGCAGGTAAAGTTGGACATGCGATAGTTCGCACTGACATCTATTCCAACGTAGGAAGTGCTATGAACAGCTGATCGGATCGGCAAAGCGTGTTTCTGGTATGTTATGTTTTTTTGCTGCAGTTTTTGCAAATGTGGAAGAAAACCGTGACCTAGGGCAAGCTGATGGCATAAGATGTAAGTACAACTCCTCCTAAATAAAATAACTGTGCTAGCTTAATTGCAGTTCTACCGGGATTTTAAAATTGTTACGCAAAACGGAGCGTTCCTGCTCCAATAGGCCTTAAAGGGTTAATGGAGTACTTCTTAACAATAGTATCTGTCACCTTCTGTGTCGAACTCATTGTTTTCTCTGCAGTGGCTGAGCTGAGTCCAAGTAGCTTAAATGTCCCTCTGCTGCTCCGTCAGACTCTTCTCCTCCTGCTGATCAGCTGGGACACAAAACAGAACTTTGTTAAGCTCCACACTGCACTGAAGAGCCAAAGTGTCTCATATGTTCATCTGAGAGCACAAACAACAAATTTTAGCTTCCTTGGGTGGGCAACTTGTTTAAAACAGACACAAAAGGTTTGAGCACCGATACCAAATTCAGCAGTATGGCACACCAGTACCAGGAGAGCAATTCCTCTTTAAAAATGGCCCTGGCCAAGAAAGAAAACAGAACAATCAATGGAGCTACTTAAACGAGTACAGTGTTCCCCAACCACTGTGCTGCGGCACATACGTGTGCCATGAGAAATGATCAGGTGTGCCGTGGAAGATTAAACTATCTGAGTGGGTGGCTGTATTTGTTTTAAAAATGCATCTCTGGCCTATCATTATTATTTTGCTAACAGTTAATTGGGCTCATTTACTGAATACTGATCAGAATATATCAAATCATTTTTGAAATAATTCTAATAACAGGCGTCTCAGAGTGAGGCCAGTTTTTACAATCAAATGCCCTGTGGGCTGACACAACCTTGCACTGATAAAGGCAGCTGTGTTTTATACTGGAATACATTTATTTTTGCATTTCTCATAAATGGATTTCATTATAGCACTTTTACCGCCAACATGTTGGGATTTTTTTTGGAGCCGGAAGTGACCTTATATGGATGAAGGATGGTGCTAGCTAGCTAGCTTGGATAGCATGCTATATTCAAAAACTGTGCAGGTGCCACACAGTGACACAGAGATGCTAACTAGCGCTTAGTAACAGACTAATAAAATAATGGAAACTCTGATTACACTTGGCTAATTTAAAAGCTTTCTTCTAATAATAACACTGTTTTCTTCTCAGTGTTTCATTAGCATTTGTTGATATCTTCTTGTAAATTAGTTTATAGCAGCTTGACTTGATGTAGAGGCTTTTTCTTTCAACAGGTTCCCAAATAACTGACAACAGAGACCAAGGAGAGCAACAGAAAACTTCACTCAGGAGCTAAACTCAAGATTGACCGAACTCAGATCAAAGTTACCTTAGTGCTTCACTTTAGATGAGGAAGAACAATAAACTTAAACACAAACGCAATGAAGCGGGAACTCTGCGGCTTCTTCTTTTGGGCTTTTCTTTGGCGGTTAGAGCTTTAAGGTGCATTACCGCCCCCTGCTGGACCAGATGGTTCGTAAACTAAAACTAGAGATTTAAAAGTATTTTAATAAACAATAAAAACAAAGTCAAAATGTGTCAGTGTGTTATGAACATAAACATCAGATGGCTTGAGCTTACCCTTACCCCCATTTATTTAAGAGGTTTTGCTTTCTGCAGGTCGCCAAAGTAAATAAGTTTGTGTTGCTTTGCCTGATTTAATAAAGGTTACACTGACTCACTTCTCTATCAGCAGATCCAAGTGTGACATTAGCCATAATTTCCCAGGAGGGTACTTGGGTTTGGAGTCACAGCACAGTTTTCAGATTTAATTAATGGGCTTGAGTACAGTCTGATAATTACAGACATTCAAACTGCCTGTAATTCTATGGCATTCTGTCTCTATGAAGACATTAGATCTTACATATTTCTTGGTTAAAACCACATTCAACTCCTTAACAATAAGCCTGCAGCTGCAATGTGGAGGCAACTAAGAGTTTTGATAAGAATTTTCCAAAAATCTCATCCAATTATTTCTCCTTTACAGATTGTATAACTTTCACTTTTTACAATAAGAATTCTCCAACAAATGTTTAGAAGAAAATGATTTTTCTTTCATTTGTTTTGATACTAACTGAAACCACAAAGCTCCAGTTTCACACCCCAAACTAACCAACTGTAATGCTTCTTTTCATCAGCACAATAGTTTTCAGTTTTCAATTTCACATTGGTCTATATTCCCCACATCCTGTCATGTCCTTATCCTCGTTGGGAATCAGAGATATGAATATAATCAATTCATTAATTAACAATTGAATTCCACGCATGTGTTCATCCACAGCAGCAGGACAATAAAGTTTATTGTGACCCTGATACTGCAGCAGATCTCTCTGATCCATTTCCTGTTATCACTTCAAATAGAAATGAGGCTGTAGAGGTTTGGTGCGTGCAGAAAAACAGCTGCAGGGCTGCTGAAAAGACTTTTCTGCACCAACTTTCTGCGAGCAAATGCTGAACTTCTCCCAGCGTGTTGAGCTAATGATTAGTTGGTGTTTTTCTCCAAACACTCGCTCACTCTTCTCTCAACATGTTCACAATGAACTGTGAACAGACACTGAGGAGAGCAGCAGAAGACCTCATTCAGGAGCTAAACTCAAGATTAACTGAACTCACATTAAAGTTTGCTCAGTGCTTACCTTTAGATGAGCCCACAAACCGTGAGACACTCTACTGTGGCAACACCACCAGTTTACAAAGAAGAATAGACGACAAAGAAAAGTTTTTACTTCCAGAAAGAGCAGCAAAACAAACTCAGTGAATAGGAGGGAAACCTCTCAGACAGACCCAGACCCCTGCACAAAGTGCTGTTCAGACAAACTCATTTATATTTCATGTTTTGCAGCAATGGCACACCACTACCAGGTGAGCCATCACACTTCCTCTTTATGCCACAGTACAGGAAGTGTCAGCTCGAAGAATTTTATTAATTTAAATTTTTGAATTCATCCATTTATTTTATTTTAAGTGTGAAAATTAAAACGCATCAGATTGAAAACCTCAAGCAAAACAACCGATGAAGCTGCATAAACTGGTAACACATATATACAAACAAATATATAAATTAAGTACATTAAACACAGGCGATAAACATTCGAAGCTAAAACAACCAAAACTTATTAAACTTTAGAATCTAAAAAGAATGAAAACCTTCATGAACGTGATGAAAAGTGTTTCATGTCAGAAACAAATGTAATAATATTCAGGACAAACATTTGCAACCTGAAGTAGCTGCATCCAAGTCAGTCAAGTTTAAAATCACCTTAAATCCATTAAGTGAGATCAGTTCCTTCAGTTTTTGTTGAGTTCAGTTGATTCTAAGAGGAAGGAGCTGAAAATCTGAACACTCTTTTCCCAACACAACACCTTTAACACTGAGTTGGTGGTGGGGTAGCTTTCTACACCTTCGTGGGGTGCTCAGGCTACGTCCTGGTGTGTGTCGGTTTGTGTGTCATTAGTGGGTGGGCGTGTGTGAGAATGACTAGCCTGTGTGTGATCGTGCATGGCCTGGGTCCTGTGGGACATGGTCATGGAGGCAGGTGTTCTTGGGCGCCTGGGGCAGGCTCGTACAAAGGGGTGGTCGGCCACTAGTGGAGTCAGCTGCCCCTGGCCTGAGGTTCTCCGGGATTCTCAGCCTTCGTCTGGGGGAGCCCCATCTGGGGCTCCTGGGGGCCATTATTGCAGCTTCCCACCCTCATTATCAAATACAATTGTGACAAAGACACACACTCATACTCTCTCTAACAGACAGGCCGCAAGATAATTGATGATTTATGTATCTGTGGCTTTATTTACCCCCCCCCCCCCCAACATGTTTACACTGAGTAGGAGATGCTCTGTATCTCATTGTACAGCTGTATAATGACAATAAAGGCATTCTATTCTATTCTATTCTATTCTATCTCACATGTGCAGCGGTTGTCGATACATTGAGTTTTTCTATTTGTACAACATATTCGTAAAAAATAAATCAAGAGACATAGTGAGACGTAGACTGTGACAACACGAGCTTGACACGGGGTCTCATACTTTGACTGTGAGTATAGAGGATTGTAGCTCAAGTTAACATGGAAAGATAGAGGTCTAAGGTCTGTAAAACTTTTGGATGTTCAGTCTCTGACAGAAGGTTTGGAGACATGTAGAAAGTTAGTTTTGAATTGGTGAAACGAATATTTTATTTACAGTTTCTCAAACACAAGGCAGATAATATTCTTCATGTACATTATTTTTTTACAAATACTGGAAGTACAACAAACTGAAACAAATATTTCTTAAATCCAACAGTTAAAAATAAAGGGCCGAAAATTCACCCCCCATTTACTGGAAGAGATCAAATCTGAGACTCTGTTATGTTGAGCTACATGAAGACAAGAAGATTCAAACTTAATACAAAAAATCTGATATACATTACAATATTTGTATAATTCAATTTCTAATGTTCAGTAAGCTGAAAAACACTCACCTGTTTGTAGGTCAGTCCTGTCATCTCTTCCAACGATTTAATCTCTCTTGGCTCATGGTAATGTTTCAAATTAAAGACAAGAATATTTAACTGTGTCTCTGTGAACACCACCCGGGCCTTTCCTTTAGGTTTCTCTGGAGCAGTGCTGGGATTGTGCAGAGTGGCAGTGATGTTACCATATTGGCAGCAAAAACCTGTTTCTGCTCTGAGACAGAGCTGGAAACAGCCTCAGAAGTATCACCGGTTTTGTTGCTCAGCTCCTTTTCAAGAGCACTCTCCACCCGTGTAGCGAGTTCTTCCAAGGGACGACTCCCTTCAAGGGAGACAGGGACATTTCTCCCATTGAAACTAGACCAACAAGCCAAACAATTCTTTGTGTCATTTTCCCAAAGTCACACATCAGAGTAAAAAAAATGAAGAAGAATGTATGAAAGATTGTTTTGAAAGCTCAGAAAGTCAAGTTTCTGTGTTTGATTCTAGTTTTTATTCTAGGATTAATTCCATAGAGATTGTGCACAGTGTGATGTAAAAAAGTAGAAGCTAAAAGTAAAAATAGTCATATAAAAATAGTATTTTATATTCAATTCTGGATTTAACAGGAATCCAGTGGAGAAAAGTCAATATAAGAGAAAAATGCTCTGTCTTTCTGTTTCCTGCCAGTTTTTCTCTGAAGCTAAATGCTTTCCATGGAGTTTTTAGGACATCCTGATAGTCACAAATTACAGTAACAGGGAGGCGGCAAAGTCTTAAACAACAAATGGGCTCATCTGGGATTTGAACATAAGAAACTCAAACTGAGGATCATCCCCAAAAACCAACAAGTCACAGGAAACAGCCACATTCACCTTTTTAAAATCTCACATTTCAGTGCAACAGTTTCCAACAATGGCGGCCTCTACTAAGTTTAAATATTACTCTTATTTATCTTTCTGCGTCACAAAATAAACTTTTAACATATTTTCAGGTGAGAAAGTAGCCGTATAAACTTCAAATATCTATTTTGTTTATCAAGACATCGCATATTTGCAAAAGTGCTCCGACGTTTTCGGAGACGTCTGTTACCCAGTCATTATCGTGATGTGCTCGCGCCGATCCACATCACGTGGCTCTATACTTTCAGTTCTTTTGTTCATATTTAACACAATAAAAATGCAGACATAAGTGTGCACATTAGTTTTGACTGCTAGTGAAAATTGTTTTCTTTACAAATAACTCTCTCACTGAACTAACAGCCAATCACTCAACAGGTTTGCGCTCTCTGCTCATATTGCCTTCATATTAAATCATTTTGTGCTTTTTAAAGAACTTATTTTAACATTGCACTCAACAACAAACAAATCCTGCCTAACAACAAAAGTAACTTCAACGGTCAAACAGCATTATATTTCTTCAGGTCAATATACAGGCTGCAAGTAGGAGTGAGGTAAGTGGAGAGAGTCCCAGGTATTTAAACACCAGTGGGCTGTGTCCCTTAAAGGAATCCAGACACTCATCTTTCAAAGCTCCTTAGACTAACAGGCCCTGGATGACTGAGAACAGACAAAACTACTAACTTTTAGGCACTGCTGGGAGTTGAACCCAGGATCTCCTGTTTTCTAGTTTAACATTTACTAGACAGGCACTTTAACCAACTAAGCCACAGTGCCACATACGCTACCACACGGATGAGTACCTGATGAACACCGAGAAAACCTCCAAACATCAAACCAATTTGAGCCTAAACAGAAACACATGAAAGGCAGTCTTGTTTCTTATATTAATCACCAGAGGTTGTCGCATCAAAAGAGACGACACCTGTCAGCACGGATAAGATCTTGGAGAAGCTTACGGCTGCCGTGAACACTCAGAATAAGACCTCTGAGTGAAAATTGGATCACATCTTGGAGAAGCTCACTGCGGTCGTGAGTTCTCAGAATCTGCTCTTTGAGCACAAGAAGGACAACATCACGGAGCGTAAGTTTGATAACATCATGGAGAAGCTCACGGCTCTCCAACAGGAGATTGAGAGACCAGTGTCAGACTGTTAGAAGAGCTTTGAAATTCACATGAGTTGTTCGCACTAAAGTAAAAACCACCATCACTTCATGTGGCTACCACTTCGGCGCCAGCTGTGGTCTCAAGGCTGGAGCTGAACAAAAACACCCTGATAACAGACTGTGCTTAGACTGTTTCTTCCTATTCTAAGGCCGCCTGGGTTGGCTGGAAGACTGTTTACTTAGCCTGGCAGGGCGAAGGACACTGTCTCAGCTGAACTCTGGACACACACACACATACACATACACTGATACACACTCATCCCCCCTCCCTTTCCAAACGCCTTCCATGCTTGTCCCCTCCCGGGGAAGATGGCGGTCGACTGGACCAGCGCAGACATGCTGCAGGACCGGATGCACTGTCTACTCCGGCTCTCTATTACCCTTTACCCGCCCCTGTTGCTTGTCTTGTGTTTCTATGGTGTGTTGACAGTCATGTGCTTTTTGTGCTGAGGTGTTTTTTCTGTTATCAAACTGTTCTCCCTGTTGGAGCTCAGTCTGGGGGGAGTTCTTTTTTCTCCTCGTCTTTCCTCATGTTGTGTATTTTCCATTGTTATACCTCTCTGACCTGTCTTCCCCATGTGATGTTTGTGTAATGTATGTATGGTCGGAAGGGTAAGATGGCGCTGGTACGGCTGGCAGCCTTAACCCAATTTCCCTCGGGATGAATAAAGTATGATCAATCAATCAATCAATCAAAGTCAGGGGTTAAAAGTGGGACGGTGGTTTTGTTTTGCTAACTCTCCACGACACTCTAAACTTCAGGCAACTTCTATAAAATGTTTCAGTTGACAAAAAACAATTTTTTCTAAAACTTGGAAAGAAAAGGCAGCTTTGAAATCGGCCTATAATTAGCTAAAACTGTGTGATCAAGCCCAGGTTTCCTAAGCAGTGGCTGCACTACTGCATGTTTGAAAATTGCAGGAAACACACCAGAAGACAGACTGCTGTTAATAATGTCAAGGACAGACTGCCCTATACTAGGAAAGATTTCTTTTAACAATCGTGGAGGGAAAGGATCCTGGGGGGAACCTGAGGGGTTAATATGGCGCCCCACATCCTCTGAAATGGAGAGAGTCACAAGCTCAAACTGAGCAAAATCAGCAGTGCAAGGCACAGAGACAGAGGGCTCAGAGTCAGGAGCTGTGATAAGAGCCCTGGTGGTGCCGACCTTTTCAATAAAAGGCGATCATCATGTCTGGCGATTATACCTCAGCAGAGACTTTGTTTGGTGAATGACACAGGTCAGAAATAATATAAACAGAAACAAACTTGGGAGTGACAGACGAGCAACCACACACACCGGCGCCATCTTGTTACCAGTCAGGTGTGAAGAACAGTTAGACCAAAGGTTCATTCAAGACTTTTTATGTGAAGGGAAGGATTTTAAACTGGATTCTGGATTTATCAGAAAATCAGTACCATTCAATCTGTGTCAGCATGGCTGAGTGGTCTAAGGTGCTGTGTTTAGGTCACGGTCTCCCCTGGAGGTCTGGGTTTGAATCCACTTCTAGCAGTTTCTGCTTCCTTTTTTTTCTCGGTGTTCACATCTCCTCAGTCCTGAAATGGTCTGCTCACATTCACGTCCAGTCCAAAAAGGCTAGGCAAGCGCCTGTACCGTCTCCGACAACTCAGGAAGTTAGCAGGTTTTTCCAGTGGTCCTCAGAACTTTGTATTCAAGCGCTGTGGAGAGCATCCTCACACAGAACATCACATCCTGGTGTGGGAATAGCTGTCTCCAGGATTGAAAAGCAGAGTGATCCGTGCGTCAGAACACTGCTGCGTTACATATGCATACAGTATGATCCACAAATATAACTTCCCTACAGGACATTTACACCAGGAGATGTTGGTCCAGTACAGCTCAGATATTAAAGGACTCGTCCCATCCCAGTAACAAAATGTTTCAACTTCTGCAATCAAGCAGAAGGTTCCACACCATCGGGGCAAAAAGAGAGAGACTCAAGGAGGAGCTTCTATCCTCAGGCCATCCGAGTCCTAAATCAGAACATGCCCCCACTCCCCTCACAGCATCCATAAGTGACTGAAACAGGACCTTATATCAGTCTGTTCACACTACCCTGGTCGCATTACCGTTTACACTTCACTGGTCACTCTGTTGAATTGCTCTGTTTATATTACTCTGGTCACTTGTTTACTTGCACTGCTCTGTCAATATGTTGCTGTGCTAATATGGCACAAGACACTTAAACATTCCATTTGCACAATGTACATTTTCAGATTTTTGATTTAAAATTTCCAGACTTTTAAAATTAATTTACTTATTGTATATAATGTCTTTTTTTGCACAGTCAAAGGAGCAGTTCAGGAGACATTTCACTGTATTTTTTTGTAATTTAATGACTAAGCATGTGACAAATAAAAAATCTTGAGTCTTGAACATTATGCTCTCTCTTTCTAGGCCCTGCCTGTACTCTCGCTCCAGCATTTTGGATCAGCTGAAGGCTTTTGAGGGAGTTTTTATGACATCTGAAAAATAGCAAATTACAGTTGCCCAGGACTTCCATGAACAGTTCAACAGCAAAGCCCCAAAAACCAAACAGGCTCATCAGGGATTTGAACCCAGGACCGCTTACACCCAAGGTGAAAAGGGAAAAGCTTCCTTAGGCATTTTCCAGGTCACGGCGGAGGTGTACTTGCAGGCCGAGGAGGAGTGAGGTGCTGAGGCTGCTCCTGCTTCTCTCCAGCAAACCCCAGGTGGCTGCTCTCAAACCTGCCCACAGCAAAGAGGAGCAGCTTCAACTACACATGTTTCAGAGATTGTCACAAATAAGCTTCCGTCTAATTTTCAGATGATCACTTTTAATTTTAAATTAAGAACCAATTTAGGTGGGTTATTTAGAGCTTCCAATGAGGTGCATGTGTTTAGATCATGGCGGACAAAAAAGAGTACCTGAAGAAAAACCCTGCAACATGGAGCATGCACCCACCTGCAATCAACACAGTGGCATGAGCATATAGTCATACAGATGAGCATGACAGCGTCAAGCTTTATAACCAGAAACCTTACACCACAAATTAAGTCAAATTTTGACCCTAAAATCTGAATTTTGCAGTGGAAATCATCACATAATTTTTATTTGTAACATTTTATTTCACTTGGTACATAAGTTACATGTGTGTATAATGCACTGAAAGAGATTCCTTTGTGGTACTGAAGTACTAATGTTTACGGATGTTTATTTTTGGCCCTTTTGTGTGTCAGTAAAAACTGATGTGCGTTTTTTCACATGCATTTTGTTAATGTCGTGTCAGAGAGTTACACATTTATAATATATGATACATAACTGTGTATTGTAGCAGTTCTGTGTACAAGTTTGAATTGAATCCTGTTATTTAATCTAAAATATCTTATTAGGCCAACATGAATAACAAATAATTATCTTAGAAAAACCTGTTGGAGAATTCAAATGGTAAAAAAATATGAACAAGCCCATCATTCATATCAGATCTCTTAGCTGCCCCTGTATGAGGTACTATGGGAACATTTGTGGAACTGTAGAGATTCTTTCATATGGAGCCTAAACAACATGCAGCAGCGGAGAAGCTCTGTAGACAACAAGTGGGCTCGTCCAGGATTTGAACCCGGGACCTCTCACACCCAAAGCGAGAATCATACCCCTAGACCAACGAGCCACACAAACGTTCAAGCAAGTCTTTTTACACAAAGTCACACATCAGAGCAACTAGATGAAGAATGTGTGAAAGATTGTCTTGAATGCTCAGAGAATCATCTGTTTGTGTGCTTGATTCTAGTTTTTATTCTAGGATTAATTCCGTAGAGATTTATTGGATATACTGTAAGGACACATTCACAACTGTAGGTATATGATTCCCTCATCTTGTCCGTGTGGCCCTGGGTTCAAATTCCTAATGAGTTCCTGAAGTGACAAGCTTATTGACTGTGTTTACTCTTCTCTGTATTATTCTATTCATGAAGAATATAATCTGTGTTACAACTGTATGTAAATGTCTCACATACATCTTGTTTGGCCACAACTTTTACTTACCCATTCACCACTACAATCATTTAGTCCAGGACCACCCAGTCTGGGAGGCTGGGTGTGCAAAAACAAAAACAAGATCATTGGGACTAAATCCTGTGCTTTCCTGGACAACTCCTTGACAAAAGCTACTGCTCAGAATCTTGGGATAAATTTTGATCAGTCTCTGACTTTTGATGCTTATATCAAGTCTGTGACCTGCTCCTGCTTTTTTCATTTAAGAAATACTGCTAAACTTAGGACTATTGTCTCCATGGAGGTGAAATGGAGATGCTTGTCCATGCCTTCATCTCCTCCCGGTTAGACTATTGTAATGCACTCTTTTCCTGTCTGTCTAAGGCTACCTTAAATCGTCTTCAAGCGGTCCAAAATGAAGCAGCAAGGCTTTTACCCACAGTAATAATTTTGATGGATATTTCTCACTGACACACTTCTTTGACTTCCTCTAATAACAAATGATACTGTACTGCTTTCACGTCAAGTAGATATGTGTCAGATGTTCTTCATTGAACCTCCTTCTCTGGTTGTTTCATTCAAGCATTCATCAGTTACTCATCTGAGTGGCAGTTTATGTGGCACATTAGCTTAGTTGGTTAAAGTACCTGTCTTGTAACTGGAAAGTTAGAAAAGAGGAGATCCTGGGTTTAGCTCCCACCAGTGCCTAAAAGATAGAAGCTTTGACTGTTCTCAGTCATCCAGGGCCTGTTAGTCTAAGGAGCTTGAAAAGATGAGTGCCTGGGTTCCTCTGAGGGACAACTCCTACTGGTGTAGAAATACCTGGGACTCTGCAGCATTTCATTTTAGCAAGGGTCTCAAACTCGCGGCTTCCCTCACTCCTACTTGTGGCCCATATATTGACCTGAAGAAATATAATGCAGTTTGGCCATTGAAGTTCCTTTTTTTTGTCAGGGAGTATTTATTTGTTGTTGAGTGCAATGTTAAAATAATAAATAATAAAAACACAAAATGATTTAATATGAAGGCAATATGAGCAGAGAGCACAAACCTGTTGAGGGATTGTCTGTGTTAGTTTAGTGAGAGAGTACAGACTCTAATGATATTGATATGGTAACAGTAAAGACAGTTATTGATGGTATTGTAAAACCATTAAAATATATATTCAACTTGTCATTTCAAAAAGGGGTTTTTCCACAAAAAATGAAAGTTGCTAAAGTTATTCCCATTTACAAAACCGGTGAAAGGCATCATTTTACAAACTATAGACCAGTGTCAATACTCTCCCAGTTCTCTAAGATACTGGAAAAACTTTTCATAAAAAGATTTGACAGTTTTGTGGAAAAATATGAATTACTGACAGATAGTCAGTATGGGTTCAGAAGCAACAGATCAACAGCTTTGGCATTGATAGATTTAATGGAAAAGATAACGGAATGTATGGATAATAAGAGGTTTGCGCTTAGCGTTTTCTTAGATCTAAAGAAGGCGTTTGATAGTGTTAATCATGAAATTCTATTAAAAAAACTGGAAAGGTACGGGTTTAGGGGAGTGGTTTTGGAATGGTTAAAAAGCTATGTAGGGAATAGGCAACAATATGTACAAATAAATGAATATAAATCTAATTTGATGGATATAGCTTGTGGAGTACCCCAAGGTTCAGTATTGGGTCCAAAAATGTTTATTATGTACTTAAATGATATCTGCAGAGTATCGCAGATTTTAAAGTTTGTAATATTTGCGGATGACACAAATATAATGTGTTCAGGTGTGGAATTGCCACAGGTTTTGGAGATGATCACACAGGAATTAACAATATTAAAGAAGTTGTTTGATATAAATAAATTATCATTGAATCTAGATAAAACCAAATTTATGTTTTTTGGAAACCAAAAGAAAAACATCAAAATAGAAATATGTGTTGACAATGTATATTTAGAAAGAGTAAATGAAATAAAATTTCTTGGTGTGATCATTGACCACAAGCTCTGTTGGAAGCCACACATTACTTATGTTCGGGGGAAATTGGCACGGGGCATTGCCGTCCTGGGGAAAGCAAAGCATATGTTGGATCAGAAAGCACTGCACATTTTATACTGTGCTTTACTACTGCCGTATATGAGCTACTGTGTAGAGGTCTGGGGAAACACATACAAAAGTAACACACAAACAATAACTATAATACAGAAAAGGGCCATTAGATTAATAAATAATGTGGGGTACAGGGACCATACAAATGCACTCTTTGTCAAAATGAAAGCTATTAAATTCCAAGACTTGGTGGAGTTTAAAACAGCGCAAATAATGTATAAAGTAAGAAATAAATTGCTTCCAAAAGAAATCTGTAAATTGTTCATAGAAAGAGAAGGTGGGTATAACTTAAGAGGGAAATGGAATTTAAAAATACAAAGTGCTAGAACAACTTTAAGAACTATGTCTATCTCAATTGCAGGAGTTAAAATATGGAACAGTCTAACAGAAGAAATAAAAGAAAGTAAAAACATAAATCAGTTTAAAATAAAATATAAAAAACAAATTTTAAATAACTATAAGAATGAAGAAAACGGGGTTAACCCAGGACGGTAATGTCGCTGGAAATGGTGTTGTGGTTCTTTTTGGGTTTTTTGTTTGTTTTTTTTGGTTTGTTTGTTTTTCCATAACTTGTGTATCTGCAAATATACTCATTCTGTATTTTTCATATGAAAGAAACTATACTGTGGTGGGGCTTGCTTATTTCTTGTTTTTGATTTATTTACGTTTTATTTTGTTTTGCTTTTTTTTTTAACTTTTGTTTCATATGTTGATTGTTTAATTTAAGACTAAAAGAAAATTAAATGAATGAGAGGTAAAACTTGAGGGGGTAGGGACAAATAAGTAAATACTTCTGCCTACTCCTTTTCAAACAAATAATGAAATGATATTTTATAATGATTGCGAAGACACATGTTTGAAATGTTTGAAATAAAAATGAACTGAACTGAACTGAACTGAACTAAAGAAAACAAAGCTAATATGTACACTTATGTCTGCATGTTTATTTTTAAATATGAACAAAATTATAGCAGAAGTGCTGCCATGTGTCTGGTCAGAAAGAGAGTACCAATTTGATTATTTTGTAGTTCAATGAAAGGTTTCGTTGTTTTTCTTTCTCTTCTTCCTTTGTACATTGTCTTTTACTTTTGCATCTCGTGGTCTTGTTACATATTTTAATTGTGCAAGCAACTGTAGAATAACAACAAAAGTTCTAAGTCTTTTGTCTTGTTATACAATTATACGATTGTTATAAGATTTGAAATGTAAAACAAACTCAACACCACATTTTCAGAAATATGGGTGTTTTCTTTTTTGTTTATTTGGGGGGTTTTGTACTACTTGAACACTAAAGTGGTCCACACATGAGATGACAGTGCCAGCAGTGGCCCACAGCTCATTGAAGTTTGAGACCACTGCCCTAGACCAACGAGCCACAGGTAAGAAGCAGTTTTAACAATGTTGAATGTCAGAGCAAATCGATGAAGCACGAGAGAAGAACGTATGAAAGATTGTGTTGAAATGTCCTGGAGCTGTATGTGAGGCATTCAGGGAACATCGGTCATTTATGTGGAGAGAAATCTGTCTCAAAAGTGTTACAAATGCATACAGTATGATCCACAAATATAAACTAAGATTTAAAAAATATGTGCAGTGATTGATGTGCTTTCAGGAATGTGCTTCAATCCACACACAAATACAAAACAATCTGACCAGACGTACAACTGTTTCACAAACTCTATAAAGCATTCACACTCCAATGGATGCATCAGAAAGCAATTTGGGATTATAATCTTGTCCAAGGATATTTGGCTTGCAGACTGGAGCAGCCAGGGATCAAACCAGAAAACTTTCTGATCAAAAGCTGACTTGTGCTAAATCCTGAACGGCAGCCGCCCCATTTTAGCCATCCAAGATTAGATGGCACATTCTTTAATTACAGAGTTAGGGATTATTACATGGAACTCAAAATAAGTGTTGAACCCATCTCGTGTCCTGTGTCTTCTAAAGCTGTCTGTACTTTTACCTCCAAAGTTCATCAGCAAACAGTTTGCAGGCCTGTAATTATCAGGCTGTACTCAAGCCCTTGAATTCAACCTAAAAGCTGTGCTGTCATACAGAACCAATGAGACAGCTGTGATTTCTGGACTCGAAGTAAATAATCCTGAATCAATTTATACAACATCAGTTTGTTTGTTTTCCTTTTATAACAAATAGTTTGAGCCATATAATTAATACAGAAGTGATATGGAAACATATTTACAATCCAAAGTCAGAGTAACGGTTTTCAGTAGCACAGTCTTTTATTTACAGTCTGCTTCTCCTGGTGGTAAACCTCTATCACATGTTTGGATTAAAAATACAGGGCCTACATAGCTGCTGGTTCCAGCTTAAGCAATATTTTAAAAAATACTAAATTCTTCATTGATTTGAGCTTTGGGGTTTGCTATACACTGGCAGAAAATTGTAGAGTAAATGGTGAAAACAAAGAAACCAAATCACAGATCCTTGAATTCCATCTTTTTTATTAACAGAAACTCCAACAAATTAGTGGTCAATTGATGACGTTTAGGATATGAACAGTCCAGTCCAGCAGGTGGCGGTAATGCGCCTTAAAGCTTTAACCGCCAAAAAATACAAAAGCAGAAGAAGAAGAAGCCGAGTTCCCGCTTTATGGCGTTTTTCTCTCAGTTTATTGTCAAGACTGATTTAAAGGTAAGCACCCAGCTAACGTTAATTTGAGTTTAGTTAATCTTGAGTTTAGCTCCTGAATGAGGCTTTCTGTTGCTCTCCTCGGTATCTGTTCTCAAGTTTTTGTGAACCAGTTGAAAAAAAAATCTGACTAAATTGACTCAAGCTGCTTTAAACTAATTCACAGAAAGATATTAGCAAAAGATTATGAAACACAGAGAAGAAAATAATTTTATTACAAGAAAGCTTTTAAATGAGCTCATTGTAATCAGAGTTTCTGTTATTTTATTAGTCTGTTATTAAGCGCTACTTAGCATCTCTGTGGCACCTGCACAGTTTATTAATGCAGCTTGCTAACCAAGCTAGCTAGCGCCACCCTTCATCCATATAAGGTCACTTCCAAAGGACCCAACATGTTGGCGTTAAAAGTGCTATAATGACATACATTTATGAGAAATGAAAAAATTAATGTATTCCAGGCTAAAACACAGCTGCCTTCATCAGTGCAAAGTTGTGTCGGCCCCATGTGATTGTTAAAAATGGCCTCACTCTGAGAGGTCCATCATTAGAATCATTTCAAAGATGATTTGATATAGTCTGATCAGTATTCAGTAAATGAGCCTGATTAACTGAGAGGAAAATAATAATGATAGGCCAGAGATACCAGAGATGCATTTTTAAAACAAATACAGCCTCAAATCCTAAGAGGGGATCTGTGTTGTAGTTTTATCACATTTAAATATACTGCAGATTTTTTAAAGCGCCAAACAAAACTGAAATGGAGGAACAAAGATAAATAGAATAGAATAGAATAGTCTTTTATTGTCTTTGTACATATTCAGCTAAATTGTGGGTGCTCCATACCAACTGTGCATGGAAAACAATATAAATAGTAAGACAGTAAGAATAAATAACATATAAGAGGAGTATATACAAAGAGGACAGGTTGCAGAATGTTTGAAAGTAGTGCAATGGACTTGATACAAGTATAGAATCGGAGTGTGACTGAGTGATGAGGGTTACTCAGATCATGGCTCAGATTTCTACACCCACTCAGATAGGATAATCTTCCACGGCACACCTGATCATTTCTCACGGCACACGTATGTGCCGCGGCACAGTGGTTGGGAAACACTGTACTCGTTTATGCAGCTCCATTGATTGTTTTGTTTTTGTTCTTGGCCAGGGCATTTTTTAAAGAGGAATTGCTCTCCTGATACTGGTGTGCCATACTGTTGAATTTGGTATCAGTGCTCAAACCTTTTGTGTTTGTTTCAAACAAGTTGCCCACCCAAGGAAGCTAAAATTTGTTCTGTGTGTTCTCAGATGAACACAAGAGACACTTTGACTCTTCAGTGCAGTGTGGAGCCTAACAAAGATCTGTTTTGTGTCCCAGCTGATCAGCAGGAGGAGAAGAGTCTGACGGAGCAGCAGAGGAAATTTCAGCTACTTGGACTCAGCTCAGCCACTGCAGAGAAAACAATGAGTTCGACACAGAAGGTGACAGATACTAGTGTTAAGAAATACTCCATTAAAAGCTGAAGTACTGATATATATTTTATGCTAAACTAACTGAACCTTGTGCAATATTAATGTAATGTAATAATCATGTAATAATACAATGGCTACATTGTAGAGGGTGACTTTGCCTCTAAAGAGGAAAATGGGCAGGGAAGAGGTTAAAGTGGGATTCAGCAGGATTCAACCCTAAAATCAGCTGTAGTGGCTCAGTGTGGGGAAGAGAATCACAGCTCACAATAATTTCTATTGAGAGCTCCAATAGATTTTTTTAATGTACAGGCTGTGATCAGCTGGCCTGCTGCTCTCTGTGAATTCAACCAGATGTCAGCAGATGTTTCATGAGTTGTCCTGGCTGATTTCCATCCTCTACACCAGCGGTCCCCAACCTTTTTTGCGCCACGGACCAGTTTATGCCCGACAATATTTTCACGGACCGGCCTTTAAGGTGTCACGGATAAATACAACAAAATAAAACTAGTACCGGTACCGAAAAAAAGAAGATTTATTCATAACACACGTGAAAAGACCCAGGAAAACCGAGTTAACGATAAAAACAATAACAAAATAACGTTGAAAACTGATAAAAACCCTGAAAAACATACATTTCACACCTGAGCCTCAACTCTCGCAGCCCGGTACCAAACGACTCACGGACCGGTACCGGTCCGAGGCCCGGGGGTTGGGGACCGCTGCTCTACACTGACAGTACACTGTCTTTATATTAGACACTATACTGTTGGTATGTGGGTGGAGCTCAGTGAATGAATGTCAGCATCATGAGCTTAAGTTTCAGTTAATCTCTGCTACACTTGATGTAACCTAACTCTGACATGAGCACCAGTCACATACTGTTCTTTACTTTAAATCCATCACAGTACAGTAAACTTACCTGCTTGTCCTGCACTAACCTGCAGAGGATTTTACTGCAGGCTTTAAATCACACTGGGAGACAAACTGCACACAAACAGTTTGTGTGTTTGCTGATGTTTGTTGGGCTGATAGAAATGCTGCATTTGAAATTACCTGCCACATAAAAAATATTACTCGATTTATTCTCGCTTGGCTTCTGTATTGCTAGCTAGATGTTGAAATACTGCGACTGCAACTTATCAGCACCTGCAGTCGTTCAGGTGCTGTGCCAAAAAACATAAACGCTGGCCCATTTTAACCCCTGACTAAGGCACACAGTTTTGCCTCTTTAATCTCTTATGATTAGTACATGATCAGGATTGGATTTCATGTGTTACTGTTTAGGCTCAAATCGATTTGATCTTTGATGCCCGCAGTGATGAAATAACTCCCCTCAAATGGCTTAAACCAGAAGTTACAAGCCTGTTTTGAAAATGTAAGGAGTAGAAAATACAGATATATATTTTTTTAATGTAGGGAGTAAAAGTTAAAAAACCCTCAGGTTACAATCAGACTCTGACATCATTCTTCACTGAACCAAGCTAGTAACTGTTACATTTGATTTATTATCATTGAATAAATTAGACAATTATAGAAATATATAATAGAAAACAGCAACAGGAAATATAAAAAATATAAAAAAGTACAGACCTGGTAAACATTAATTACTAATCTGAGTGTTAGCTTTAATATTTGTGTACAAGCAGGAGGGATGGGCATGATTTTAGAGTGTTTGAACAGTGATTAATTATCTTTAACACCAGGTTGGATGTAATGTGTTACTACTACCAGTAGGTGGGGATAAGAGACCTTTAAGGTGTTTGGTGCCACACTCCACCTTCAGGTTTAAAACTAGTGTTAATGGAGGGAGTTTGACGCTTCAGTTTGTTCAATGAATGCATTTCACTCACTGCCTCTGTTTGTATCTCTGTCACTGCAGGACCAACATGGACCGAGAAGTCAGCGCTCTCAGGAGGCCGACAAACCTCACAGAAGAAAGAGAGAGAAAAAATACACCTGTGACGAGTGTGGGAAGGATTTTACGAGGAAGTCTGAACTAAAACAACATCAGCTCATCCACACTGGAGAGAGACCGTTCAGCTGTGACTTGTGTGGAAAGTCGTTTTCCTGGAAGAAAAACCTAAAAAGACACCAAATCCTCCACAGTGGAGTTAAAGCTTACAGCTGTGATCAGTGTGGTAAAGCTTTTACTCAAAGTAGCAACTTACAGAGTCATCTAGTTACCCACTCTGGAATTAAGGCGTACAGCTGTGACATCTGTGGAAAAACTTTCAGCCAGCTACGGAGCCGAAATACACACCTACGCATTCACTCCAGAGAAAATGTGTACTGGTGTGATCAGTGTGGCAAATACTTTACAACAGACGCACAGTTACAACAGCACATGTTTACCCACACTGAGGAGAGACCTTATCAATGTGACCTGTGTGACAAGACTTTTAAAGCTCCGAGTCACCTGAGACGACACCAACAGATCCACACCAGAAAGAGACTCTACAACTGCAGTTACTGTGAGGTATGTATTTATATTTTTATCTTGTAAGTTCAGTCTGACTGTTTGGAACAAGTCTGCTCATTAAATTGTGTTAGCATGTTAGCACTTCTACTGCACCGAAGAGTAGCTCTGAGCCATTATTCAGATTTTCATTTCATTTAAGTGTAAGTCAGATGTTACTGTAATATTAAATAAGTATTACTGTAGTATTATGGTGGTAGTATTGTAGTTATTGTAGCCCAGTAAACTGAGTGTGTTAATCGAAACAGTAAAATGTAATTGGACGTCTGCAGAGATGCTCTTTATTTCAGGTGATGTTCAGGATAAAAGTGTTGAAGGACTGACTTACACTGTCTTTGTGTCTTTGTTTAGAAGCAGAGCGACACAGATGGATCCACTTCTCAACCCTGTCATCGCTGTGGTGGTGGGAAAGACTTTCGTTGTGACATCTGTGGAAAAACTTTCAGTCAGCAAGCCGGCCTAAAAATACATCAACGTAAACACACTGGAGACAAACTGAAATACTGCAAAGAATGTGGGAGAAGCTTCCCCACATCAAGTAAATTAAAACGACATGAACTCTCTCACAGTGGGGTCAAAAAGCACCTCTGTGATCAGTGTGGGTCATCCTTCACCACTGCAAGTGACCTTAAAACACACAAACGAGTCCACACAGGAGAGAAACCATACAAGTGCAGACACTGTGACAAAAGCTTCTCACGTACAGGTCATCGTAACAAGCATGAACGTACACACATGGAAGGAAACTACAGCTGTGAGCAGTGTGACAAGAGCTTCAGTAATCTCAGTTCATACTCCGCACACAAACGATCCCACGTTACTAATAAACTGTTTCACTGTTACCAATGTGTCAAAACATTCACTTCATTATCTGCTCTGTGCAAACATCAGCGCGATCACGCAGGGCTGAAATCATTTCCATCACAGGACGACAGCGAATCTGAAGAGAGAGAAACATCCTCTTCTGGTTTCAGAGTCCAACTTAAAACCCTGGAGATCAGGCTCCACAGAGTTCAGATCGGCTCTCCTTAAAGTTCAAATGAGGCTATGAATCAAACTGTTCCTGTAGTTCCATTTTAATATTTATAAACTTTTCTTCTGTAGTGTTTGTGTTCAGTGGTTACCTTTTTTTTTCAGTGGTTTGATGAAAAATCAGTTTCCTGTTGTTCAAGTTTTTATGGAATGTATTTTATTAAAGTTCTTAAAGTTCTTTTTGAGTTCTTTTTGTTTAAGTTCTTAAATAAAGTTAAAAAAAAAAGTTAAATAAAGAATTGGTTTAACGACAAAGATTTTGAGCCATGACGTCATTTCCTGTATTTCAGAGTAAAGACTGAAGTGACAAATGGAAACATGTTTACAGTCATGGAATAAACACCGATGGGTCACATGTAGGAAGTACTATTGCTGACCTGATAGACTCGACCTTGTTTACAAAGAAAGAAAGGAACTGATTACATGTGTCAGCAGAGGCTTCAGGGTTGTTTAGAGTAGAGCTGATAGTCTTAAAGAGAACACGGGGATTATGACAATTTAACACAATGATCTGAGAAAAATCTGTTTCTCTCATTTTCACTGTATTCTGATCAAATTTCCAACATTCTTTTAACATTTCAAAAGAAATCTGCAATTTGTCTTTCTTCCACTTTCACTTTGCTCTCCTACACTGACGCCTGACTGCTCGGGTGGATTCATTTAACCAGGGCTGTGGAATACGTTTTGGGCGCCTGGTTTTTAATGTGTTCACAGTGTTTAGGGTCTGAGTACAGGTTTCCTGGAACTACAAAAGCAGCTCATCTGGGGTGGACCCAGTCATATCCATCTAATAGACTCCAATTTGTTCATGTAAATGGAGAGTTGTCTTCACACACTAAGGTCAACTATGGTGTTCCACAGGCTTCAGTGCTAGGACCAGTTCTGTTTACATTATACATGCTTCCCTTAGGCAGTATCATTAGAAGACATAGTATACATTTTCACTGCTATGCTGATGACACTCAGCTCTATCTATCCATGAAGCCAGGTATCACACACCAATTAGTTAAACTGCAGGAATGTCTTAAAGACATAAAGACCTGGATGGCCGCTAACTTTCTGCTTCTTAATTCAGATAAAACTGAGGTTATTGTACTCGGCCCTGAAAATCTTAGAAATATGCATCTAACCAGATTCTTACTCTGGATGGCATTACCTTGGCCTCCAGTAACACTGCGAGGAATCTTGGAGGGATTTTTGACCAAGACATGTCCTTCAATGCACATATTAAACAAATATGTAAGACTGCTTTCTTCCATTTGCGCAACATCTCTAAAATTAGAAATATCCTGTCTCAGAGTGACGCTGAAAAACTAGTTCATGCATTTATTACTTCCAGGCTGGACTACTGTAATTCATTATTATCAGGATGTCCTAAAAACTCGCTGAAAAGTCTTCAGTTAATCCAAAATGCTGCAGCAAGAGTACTGACAGGGACTAGAAAGAGAGAGCATATTTCTCCTGTATTGGCTTCCCTTCATTGGCTTCCTGTTAAATCCAGAATTAATTTCAAAATCCTGCTCCTCACATACAAGGTCTTAAATAATCAGGCCCCATCTTATCTTAATGACCTTGTAGTACCATATCACCCTATTAGAGCACTTTGCTCTCGCACTGCAGGCTTACTTGTTGTTCCTAGAGTATTTAAAAGTAGAATGGATTAAAGTTTTTCCTTCCTGCTGTCGCCAAAGTGCTTGCTCATAGGGGGTCATATGATTATTGGGTTTTTCTCTGTATCTATTACTGTACGATATACTGTATAATATAAAGCGCCTTGAGGCGACTGTTGTTGTGATTTGGCGCTATATAAATAAAATTAAATTGAATTGAAATTGAATGTGTCATTACAGCTGAACTTTGACAAACGTCCCTGCATTGTACAGTAACAAAGGCTGTCGCAGAGCGTGGTATCTTTAACATGTTTAATGGTTTTATTCTGTGACACTTCCTTTCAACAGAGCTCCTGTTTGCTGGTCAGGTGACCGTACATCAAACTGAGCCCTACAGCAGCATCACCATAAGCTCTGCTAAGCTCACGATGGCTGCCTGAACACACCTGCAGCATCCAGCTAAAACCCAGTAGAGACTCAGCTCATGTGAACACAAATCCAGTTTTTAATCAATAACATATGAAGATAATTATGTGAATGACTTTTAATTAACATGAGCCTTTTTTGTAAAACAAAATAAAACAATGTTTCATGTTTTAATGCTTGGAAATTCAGTATTTTTAAGGATATTTTTAAAAATGTTATCCTGCTCATGTGGTTCAGATTTATTGCTTATATGATTATATTTTCAGGTGTTTAGACAGAGAGTGTTGAGGTTTGGACTGAGTGGTGTTATTAGAGCGTTTTTTTTTAATCTTCTCTGTGAATTTTTATCCTTTTTAATATTTTTAACTCCACTTTTATACAATTTGTATCTGCTGTGTTAAATTTTAGCTCTTTAAACACTTAAATAAAATGTTACTTATTCTTTGCATCTCAAAGGATTGGACTTCTCTTACTTGTCATTCGATGACTGAGCCACTGAGAAAATAAGCAGCCCACAGATCAGTCTCTCTCTTTCAGATTCTGCATATCCTGTAGAAACATGCTGCATATAGAAATGACTGAAATGTGAAATGTTACAGAGGCTTTATCTCCTGTCTGTGACGGGACCAGATGGTGCCTCGCTGGCAGAAAAACTCCTCTGTGACCTCATGGCTCAATAACGATATAAGTGCTTGCTTGTCAAATAGCTCGATGTGGCCAAGATGATAAGTGTACAGGACAGCACACACAGTGTGCCTGGTGTGATGCTACACGTCCTGTGTTTGTGTCCTACAGCAGCAGGATTGAAACTTGCAGTTGGAATGCATTTTCTTCTTTACAGCTGAAAACGCTGTGATGTGAAAGACTGCTGCTCACCTCAGCTGTCAGAGGGCACACGGGGAAGACTGACGATGATAAGTGGAGGACTAGATATGGTGGATGGATTATCTCATTAGGTAGTCATGAATGTGTTGTTTACATTGAACCTGAAGTGACCTTGTAGCTTTTTCACTTCCTTTCTTGTCACAGAGTTCACTAATTTAGCCTGAAATCACCAATCAGTTAAAAAGATTAAATATATAACACACTGCACATAGATGAGGTCACAGTCTACCTGATTTAAAGGAACAGGCTGGCCTGCTCACACCTGGCCCTAACAACACCACCATCCGTGCATCACCCTTGTGACAGTCTAATGAACCTAACATGTGAGTGACACATAACACACATTCACACTGGCTGCATATATCAGCCCGGAGGGCAGAGCAGAACTCTGTATCAATCAGACGCACTCACATATTCAGGCTTTCCAGAGGCGTTTACCATCAGAAGAAGCAGAACACCGAATCATCAGCACCCCGCAGAAGAACACAGCAAGCAACAAATCTAACAATAAAGACGTGCTGGAGCCAAAAGGTGCAGATAGCGAGTTTTAAAAGATAACGCACAGGACCAAAGGGGGAGAGGGTAAAAACCCACTGCCTCCCGAGATAAAGATCAGCAAGTCAAACTGGTAGCAGACGACACGAAACGCTCTCTGGAGGAGGCGGCGACTGTGGAGCAGGCCGACGGAGAGGCGGATCGGCAGACAGGAAGCTCCCGGGGTCCCACAACAAGATGTTGTGCGTCAGACTGGAGCAGGATATCCCATGTTGGTGACACTGCCCATCGAGGTACAGCCCAACTTGGCAAACCAACCCTTCCCTTTCTTGGACACCACACTGGCTGATCTGGGCATCCAAGAGTGAGTCTCACTCCGTGTGGGCACGTTTTTTGGTTTTTGTTTGTTTTTTTAAGAAGCAATTGTATTTATATATTCAGGTCAGAGGTGAAGGAGAGGGTGGTTTGGGTTGACACCAAGAAGACCCAGGTGAAGAACAAAGCAGGGAAGCTGGAGGAGAAAGAGATCACCATCCTAGAGGTACGGCGGTGAGATCCAACTGCAGGCATGTGGTGTGATGGCAGTCTGTGGAAATCAGGTGACAGTGAGAGCAACTTGATTTTCCTATTTTGTCCTTCAGATACGAGTGAAAGCCCAGAAGCCAGGAGACAAACAGCTCCAGGAGGTCCTGTACAGCACCGAGGACCACACTGACCGCTCCTTCTGCTGCACTTGAATGGATATCCTGCCCCAGAAACAGACGTGTGCAGGTCTGGAAGCAGTTTAAATCCCATACTTTTTTGATCTGTGAGGCTCTTAATGTCACGTCTGCTGCCATTAAAGTCAGCTCAGGGTTTCTTGATTCTGATTTTTCTTTGCTGTGTCACTGTTAGCTCTGCATCGCCATGCCCTCCATAAAAGCCACTCCCCCTGCAGTGTGCAGCGACCTCTCAGATAACGGGTGACTTGTCAGACTCATGTGGATCACAGTGGTGTGCCACAGCCTGAGGCAATGATAAAAAAATCGTACCAAACATTACGTCAGCGTCCAAATAAAACTTCACTCCTCAGTGCTGTCAGGAATCAGGTCCACTTTTCAAAATGACAATTATTCATTTACTCTTGGACTGACACCCATGCAGATGATTATGGTGCTGGACACTGAAAACAAGCTGCCGGGCTTTAGTCAGGCTCAGGGACAACAGGAGATCTGAGGAGCAACACAATGAGTACAACTAAAAATGAACAAACTTAACATCTGATTACCTTTTTTTGTATGAAAAGTTTAACATGAACGCTCCAACTGTTCACAGCAAAGCTTATTATGACAAGACTGCTTTGATTTAGTGATGTCAAAGTGTTATCACTTCATACTTCTGAACTGACATTAGCTGCATTGCATACCTTGTTAGAATTACACTGTTGAAACATTTGTAAAAAGCTTCTGTCCTTGTTAATTTATGTTTTGGGATAAGTTCTTGGGCTGTGTAAGGTCACAGGTTGCATTTCTGAGCAGAGTACTAAAGGTAAAGTAAGTCTTTTCAAAACTAACCATTCAGCATGTGTACAAACAGTGAGAAATCTCTGATTAAAAACAGTTTGAAGGAGCAAAAACACACATGTTTCTCCACAGGTTAAAGCCCGCTGACTCCCAAAGGACAATGGGAATGAAAAACTCTCCTTAGCAGATTAAATCCATTACTTCACACTCTTGAGAACAAAGAAAGAAGTGTGTCCAAACTGTGTAAAGAACAGCAGCAGCGCTTTACAGTGAAGCAGGAAATCAAAATACAAAACACAGGATGGTGAACCCGAACTCCTAACATAAGAAAAAGTAAACACAGCATGCACGTTAACAAGGGTCTCTGCTCTGCAGGAAGTGAGGTCACAGCTGCTTGGACCTCAGCACTGTGGTTCTGCTCAAACTTTCTCATGAGTGCTGCTGAAATGTTCTGGCTTTCTGTGGAGGAGAAACAAACTGAGAGTTAGAGGTCAACACTGGAGACAGATCACTACAAAAGAACCAAATACTGATGAGAGTGCTGTGCAGGATGCTAAGAGACATCTGAGCTCTGAGTCACGAGGTTTATTCAAGGGAATTTTAACATGCAATCTGATAAGTTATTCTGCATGTGGCCATAGAAATCTTCACCTTTATCAACATCCTTGTTGCCCACGACATGACTGGAAGCAGCAACTATGGGTTTCATTAAATTCACGACTTGATAGAGATAAAAAAAATAAATAAAAACATTTAAGAAAAAAAAGTGTAATTAAAAATATTTTTTAAAATTTAGGGACAAAATGCACAATGTGAGGAAGTTCAAGATTTACATCAGAGCATGTCAAAGTTTCTGCATGTGTTGGATTGTAAGAATAAATGATTTAACATTTAATAAAAGAAATGATTAGTCGGAAGTTTTTCCTTACAAAGCATCTTTCTAAACATGTGAACAGCTGCTCTTTAATAATCAATGTGAATCGAAGGCTTCTTTCAACACAAAATAAATGTAAGGAAACACACTTTACTGTTTCTACAGTTGACAACGAGCTTGGACCACAGTGATCTAAACTCATCCTCTACATTGGAAATGTAAACAGATGTAAATGTGGTTTTGACTGTACCAGAGCAGGGCTGTGTGTGTAGAGCACAGCCAGGCAGCTGAACACTGTATTGTTCTCTTCTTGGTCCTCTTTGAGTGGGAGACGAGCCACCAAAGCTGGCAACACCTGTCAGTGAACACTTTGCTAAAATGAAATACTTTCTCCATTTTTCACTTTTCTTGAGTCTCAAATATATTTGATATTAAAAAATGAAATGAAATCTTGTGTTTAGTTTCTCATCACAGGTGGGTGTGTGCTTTCTCCTACACACATCAGCCAAGGTGGAGAGCCTTACCAACAGCTAATGCTCAATATCACAGATATTGTAAATAGCAGCTAATATCAGCTGACAGGATATCAGGATTCTGATCTGTTTTCTGTACTTTTAGTAAATGATGGGCATGGGATGAATATTAGACCCTTTATCATAAAACCTGTTGATAAGAGAAATATTAGAATTCAATAGAATCTGTAGCTTCTTTAAATACCTTGATGCGTGCTCAATCATCCAGGTAAGGAAATCCCAAAAAGTTGATTCTACAGGTCAGTGGCCACTCTTTCAGTGATGAGGACGTACACATTAATGGTCATTGAGCTCTTGTGTCAGGGAACTCCAGTGTGGGTACTGGTGGCTTTTATGATTTGATCCTTGTAGTCATTTAACTTCCTGTCCCCTCTTAGTTTCTCCATGACCAGAACTTCTAGCTCTTCTAGCACATCAGTGGCCGTGCAGGCTGCCAGTTTCTTGGCAGCTGTTTTTACCCCACTGGTTGTGAGTGTGTAAATACCCCCACTAGTTAGCTTTGGCTGCAGTTAACTTGGAAGAAAGGGGTGGGTCTCCCATGACAAGATGAAAACCAATTATCTGGGATACATACATTTAATGATGCATGGATATATCTCTATCAATTAAATCTGGCTTGAGGTCTGCCATTTTTAAAATTCAGTTATTTCTCTCAGAAATGTTGGATGTAAATTACAAACATATTACAGTTATACTGTCACTGGTTAGTGTAAATGTCTCACTGGGACATAGAAACCTTTAAATTCAGTCCCATCACCTCATATCTGGTGTCAAAGAATATCAAAGCTGTACAAGCTGTTTACAGTCAGAATGTATAAAAACAGCATTATATTTTATATTATATTTTTATATATTTTATATATTATATTTTATAGCTGACAGATATTGAAATTACTAAATAGTTGGATAAACAAGAAAAACATGTCCATCATTTCAAATGTTCATGAGAGTCACTAGATTAAATTCAACTAGACAGACTAGACAAAATACGACCTTAAATGTGCTTTAAGTGGCAGAACAAATGAACAAACAGTTCATCACTTACTTGAGATGAAATCAGCTCAGCTACTTTGAAAATAGCTTCTAACTGGTTCCTCCTTTAACAGGAAGGCTAAGGCCGTCATGCAGTCCAGCAACCTTTATGGTTCTTCTTTGATTCAACTGTTAGAAAAGCCTTTCAGTGCCTCCATCTACTGGTTTCTGCATCTTGGGGGTGTTACGGCCCTGGCCGTCTAGAATTTGTTTCTGTCTGTGTCTTTAAGAATCTACAGGTCCTTCCTGATTGGAGAACTGGCGGCGGCTGATTGGTCCCCTCATCAGGTGGCTGTTTTAAAAGATCCCTCACCAGTAGTTGTCAGCGGCAGCAACTGACAGCAGCAGACCCATCCTTGGCCTCCAAACTCTGTGACGTTTGTCTGTGTGATTCTTGAGACCTACTGAGCTTTGTACATAGTGTGTAGATACATTTTCACTTGGAAATAGTACATTGTAAATAGGCACTGAAGCAGAAGTGGTGAGCTGCCTTATTATTTTCTTGTACTGTTTTCTCCTGTTTATTTCAGTTAGAGAGTTAGGTGTAGCATTTGTCTTTTGTTTGGTTTTTGTTTCACATAGGCTTTTGTTTGTAATTTTGGCTTTTGTTCACCCCAGAGCTCAGCTTCAGTTTAGACAATAAATCACCTTTCACTTAAGAAATTGGCTTCTGGGTGTGGTTTTGGGGACCAGGGTGGGGTCACTTCCTTTCTAACCCTTGTGTTATGTTCCTGTACCCCTAGACTGGGGTGTAACAGGGGTCATGGAATAAACTTTTTGAATTTGCGCCCA
Organism: Oreochromis niloticus; assembly: GCF_001858045.2. NCBI lineage: Eukaryota > Metazoa > Chordata > Actinopteri > Cichliformes > Cichlidae > Oreochromis > Oreochromis niloticus. The sequence goes on along the minus strand of NW_020328987.1, from coordinate 46,300 downwards.
TTAACGTGGGCTACACAGACAACTTCTACCCAGGCTCCAGCTCCAACAAGGATGACTCTGATAAATGTGTGGTTTTATAAATGATTGTTTTTCTTCCAGTGGATTGGATCTCCTGTTTGTGACTGAGACACAGATGAGAGTTGGTGAGCCTAGCATTATTTCTGAACTGTTACCCTCCGACTGCTCATTTCTTAATGCTCCAAGGAGATCAGGTAGAGGAGGAGGAATACTGACTGTTTTTAAGAAAACACTTTCACTACAAACAACTCCATGTACTGGTTTCCCCTCCAGCTTTGAAGTTCTCATATTTGAACTGGGACGCTCTCAACCGGTTGTGTGTGCAGTAATCTATCGGCGCCTAAGTTCAACAAAGATTTTTTAAATGACTTTTCATGTTTTTTGGCTGAAATTGTGCCTAAACAGGATCGGATTATAATAGTTGGTGATTTTAATATTCATGTCTGTTGCCCTGATGGACTGCTTGATCAGGAGTTTTTAAAACTTATTCAGTGTTTTGACCTTGTACAGTCTGTAGAAGGCCCTACACACCAGCAGGAGCACACTCTTGACCTGGTTTTATCATATGGTTTATCTGTTTTTAATTTGGAAATTTGGGATTCAGTGTTCTCTCATCACAAACCTGTTTCTCTTGTGCATGAGTTTAAAGCTCGAGCTCCACCCCGCCGCTGCTCTCTTCTCCTCCACATTTATAAAGAAAATCTTTACCGACTCTGACATTACTTATTGAGTCCACCCCAGATGAGCTGCTTCTGCAGTTCCATTAAACCTGTACTCAGACCCTAAACACTGTGAACCCATTAAAAACCAGGCGCCCAAAACGTATTCCACAGCCCTGGTTAAATGAATCCACCCGAGCAGTCAGGCGTCAGTGTAGGAGAGCAAAGTGAAAGTGGAAGAAAGACAATTTGCAGGTTTCTTTGAAATGTTAAAAGAATGTTGGAAATTTGATCAGAATACAGTGAAAATGAAAGAAACAGATATTTTTCTCAGATCATTGTGTTAAATTGTCATAATCCCCGTGTTCTCTTTAAGACTATCAGCTCTACTCTAAACAACCCTGAAGCCTCTGCTGACACATGTAATCAGTTCCTTTCTTTCTTTGTAAACAAGGTCGAGTCTATCAGGTCAGCAATAGTACTTCCTACATGTGACCCATCGGTGTTTATTCCATGACTGTAGACATGTTTCCATTTGTCACTTCAGTCTTTACTCTGAAATACAGGAAATGACATCATGGCTCAAAATCTTTGTCGTTAAACCAATTCTTTATTTAACATTTTTTTAACTTTATTTAAGAACTTAAACAAAAAGAACTCAAAAAGAACTCAAAAAGAACTTTAAGAACTTTAATAAAATACATTCAATAAAAACTTGAACAACAGGAAACTGATTTTTCATCCAACCACTGAAAAAACAAAAAGGTAACCACTGAACACAAACACTACAGAAGAACAGTTTATAAAGATTAAAATGGAACTACAGGAACATTTTGATTCATAGCCTCATTAGATCTTTAAGGAGAGCCGATCTGAACTCTGTGGAGCCTGATCTCCAGGGTTTTAAGTTGGACTCTGAAACCAGAAGAGGATGTTTCTCTCTCTTCAGATTCGCTATCGTCCTGTGATGGGAACGATTTCAGCCCTGCGTGATCACGCTGATGTTTGCACAGAGCAGATAATGAAGTGAATGTTTTGGCACATTGGTAACAGTGAAACAGTTTATTAGTAACGTGGGATCGTTTGTGTGCGGAGTATGAACTGAGATTACTGAAGCTCTTGTCACACTACTCACAGCTGTAGTTTCCTTCCATGTGTGTACGTTCATGCTTGTTACGACTACTTGAATGTGAGAAGCTTTTGTCACAGTGTCTGCACTTGTATGGTTTCTCTCCTGTGTGGACTCGTTTGTGTGTTTTAAGGTGAAATGCAGTGGTGAACGATGACCCACACTGATCACAGAGGTGTTTTTTGACCCCACTGTGAGAGAGTTCATGTTGTTTTAATTTACTTGACGTGGGGAAGCTTCTCCCACACTCTTTGCAGTATTTCAGTTTGTCTCCAGTGTGTTTACGTTTATGTATTTTTAGGCCGGCTTGCTGACTGAAAGTTTTTCCACAGATGTCACAACGAAAGTCTTTCCCACCACCACAGCGATGACAGGGTTGAGACGTGGATCCATCTGTGTCGCTCTGCTTCTAAACAAAGACACAAAGACAGTGTAAGTCAGTCCTTCAACACTTTTATCCTGAACATCGCCTGAAATAAAGAGCATCTCTGCAGACGTCCAATTACATTTTACTGTTTCAATTAACACTCAGTTTACTGGGCTACAATAACTACAATACTACCACCATAATACTACAGTAATACTTATTTAATATTACAGTAACATCTGACTTACACTTAAGTACGACCACACTACTGTTTTTAGGGTACCCGTGCTTAACTACTGTAACACTGCAATAATACTAATTTAACAGTGCATTAATAACACTGTAATTGTGCAGTTATAACACTCAGCTGAAAAACACTATTACCCCCAATGACACTGTAATTATAACATTAAATGGGTATTTTAACACTAATGTTTAAAAGTACTAAAGCTATAAGGAAGCAATGATACTACAGCTACAATACTACAATATCATTACATAACGATACAACTTTGTTAACCATAAGAGAAGATTACTGAATGGTTTGGTTCTGTACTTAATTTATGTTTTATTTTATTCCATTTACACCTGACAGAGGAATGAGCCGCTGTAAACCAAAGGCCATTTATGCAGAAATAACAACACCATGATATACCACGAAGCTGCCTGAAGATTAAATAACAGCATCATATCAATTTTCAGCATTTTTAGTTTTTCATGATCGTGTCAACAAAAATCATAAATGAAATGAAAATCTGAATAATGGCTCAGAGCTACTCTTCGGTGCAGTAGAAGTGCTAACATGCTAACACAATTTAATGAGCAGACTTGTTCCAAACAGTCAGACTGAACTTACAAGATAAAAATAAAAATACATACCTCACAGTAACTGCACTTGTAGAGTCTCTTTCTGGTGTGGATCTGTTGGTGTTGTCTCAGGTGACTCGGAGTTTTAAAAGTCTTCTCACACAGGTCACATTGATAAGGTCTCTCCTCAGTGTGGGTAAACATGTGCTGTTGTAACTGTGAGTCTGTTGTAAAGTATTTGCCGCACTGATCACACCAGTACACATTTTCTCCGGAGTGAATGCGTAGGTGTGTATTTCGGCTCCGTAGCTGGCTGAAGATTTTTCCACAGATGTCACAGCTGTATGCCTTAATTCCAGAGTGGGTAACTAGATGACTCTGTAAGTTGCTACTTTGAGTAAAAGCTTTACCACACTGATCACAGCTGTAAGCTTTAACTCCACTGTGGACGACTTGGTGTGTTTTTAGGACATTCTTCCAGGAAAACGACTTTCCACACAAGTCACAGCTGAACGGTCTCTCTCCAGTGTGGATGAGCTGATGTTGTTTTAGTTCAGACTTCAAAGTAAAATCCTTCCCACACTCGTCACAGGTGTATTTTTTCTCTCTCTTTCTTCTGTGAGGTTTGTCGGCCTCCTGAGAGCGCTGACTTCTCGGTCCATGTTGGTCCTGCAGTGACAGAGATACAAACAGAGGCGGTGAGTGAAATGCATTCATTGAACAAACTGAAGCTTCAAACTCCCTTCATTAACACTAGTTTTAAACCTGAAGGTGGAGTGTGGCACTAAACACCTTAAGGTCTCTTATCCCCACCTACTGGTAGTAGTAACACATTACATCCAACCTGGTGTTAAAGATAGTTAATCACTGTTCAAACACTCTAAAATCATGCCCATCCCTCCTGCTTGTACACAAATATTAATGCTAACACACTCAGAATAGTAATGAATGTTTACCAGGTCTGTACTTTTTTATATTTCCTGTTGCTGTTTCCTATTATATATTTCTATAACTTTCGAATATATTCAATAATAATAAATCAAATGTAACAGTTACTAGCTTGGTTCAGTGAAGGATGATGTCAGAGTCTGACTGTAACCTGAGGGTTGTTTTTACTTTTACTCGTTACATTAAAAAAATATATCTGTATTTTTTATTCCTTACATTTTCAAAACAGGCTTGTTACTTCTGGTTTAAGGCATTTGAGGGGAGTTATTTCATCACCTTAGTTAGGGGTTAAAGTGGGCCTTTGTCAGTATTTCAACATCTAGCTAGCAATACAGAACACGAGTGACAATAAATGGAGTAATGTTTTTTATGTGGCAGTTAATTTCACATGCAGCGATTCTATCAGCCCAACAAACATCAGCAAACACACAAACTGTTTGTGTGCAGTTTGTCTCACAAATGTGATTTAAAGTAATGTTGAACCAAGTCGGCGCACTTTGCTGATAAACTGAGCGCACTGAGTTCGCACGGCGCTTTGGTGACTGGGAAGCACAAAAAGAGAGTTTCGAGCTGCTTCTCAACCCATTCACGTGGAAACTGCACCTGTGCAGATTCAGATGGAGCTGCAGTGTAATGGTACACTCAAGGCAAAGTATGACACTGAATGGCCCGCACAGTTTATTAGTTCCATTCCTGCAGCAATGCCCCAGCACCGTCTACATGCAGCTCGAACCTTGTGTATGTTTTCATTTATTTTTTTCTGGGGTTTTTGGCAGCATGTTCATATTTCTAACTTGCATAATTTTGACAGGATATATTTTTATGAAGAGCAAAACATATAAAGTTGATTTTTGTTTTAAAGTTTATTTATTCTGGAATAATATTCCTGTCTGTTTTTATTCATATTTATGTTTAAAAAAAACATTGATTTAGTGTGTTCAATAAATGTTTGTCTTGTTTGGCCCGCGACCTAAAGTGTGCCTTGAGTTTTGGCCCCCTGTGCAATTGAGTTTGACACCCCTGGTGTAGAGGATGGAAATCAGCCAGGACAACTCATCAAACATCTGCAGACATCTGGTTGAATTCACAGAGAGCAGCAGGTCAGCTGATCACAGCCTGTACATTAAGAAAATCGACTGGAGCTCTCAATAGAAATGATTGTGAGCTGTGACTCTTTTCCCCACACTGAGCCACTACAGCTGATTTTAGGGTTCCCCACCTGCTGAATCCCACTTTAACCTTTTCCCTGCCCATTTTCCTCTTTAGAGGCAAAGTCACCCTCTACAATGTAGGCATTGTATTATAACATGATTATTACATTACATTAATATAGCACAAGGTTCAGTTAGTTTTGCATAAAATTAGAGCTGGGCGATAGAACGATAATGATATGTATTGCGAAATAACTTTTTCTCGATAGAAAAATTAAACTATTGCGATAGGCCTCATCTCTCTTGTCCGCTTAAAAAATAAAAAAAAAGAACAGCCAATCCAAATTAAGTAGCGCAGAGCCGAACCAATCACAGCCGCAGCGTCACGTCATGTGACTTGTTACGTACAGCACAAGCGCCAAGGCGCACATGTGTATTTGTTTTTGCAGCCGTGCAGCCCGGGTAATGAAGGAAATGAGTTTGCCGACTAGAGAAAAATCAACCGAGAGCGTGAGCGAAGGTTACCGAAGAAAAAACAGATGATGGTTCCAATGCCGGAGAGCTTGTCGAATGGAAGGGCCACAGAAGTTCCGTAGTGTGAAGGTATTTCGGCTATTTCAAGTCTGACAAAAAACAGAGTAGCGCGCACTGTAAATTGTGCCGAAAGCAAGTCTGGAAATACAATAAAGCGGTGCATGCTCAATCTCTGACTGAAAGCGCTAATTCGTCATTCGGCTTTTGTCAGACTAAAGTAACTGTTAAAACTGTTTGAAAAGCTAAGCTATACAACAAGGAGAGATTGAGAATTTCCTTTTAGTTCTCAGTTTATTTGATATTGACAAAAGTTAGTCAATTTTGTCTGTTCTTCTGTAAAACGACCTAAGATTTATTTTTAGAATTAATATTTTGTTTCTAAGTGGAATTGACAATTTAGTAGTCTGTTTTGTTTGTTCTATTTTGAAACTTAAACGCTTTAGCGGCTGCCTTTTGTGTAGTTTGCAATATTTGCCTTTATTTATCTGAAACTGAAGTCTCATGTTCCTTAAGTACATCTAACCTGTTGAACTTATTATGGGAAATAAATATTTTAATTAAAACAAGCTGCTAATTATTTCACATTTTACTTGTGAGCAACGGCACATTTAAATCTTACAAATATAGTTATTTGGCTTATATCGTGATATATATCGTTATCGCCTGAAATGAAAAAACATATCGTGATATGAAAAAATCTTATATTGCCCAGATCTAAATAAAATATATATCAGTACTTCAGCTTTTAACCCTTTAAGACCTACCATAGAACCAAGTTCGCCAGAGCTCATCTTTATATTTTTACCTGCCCTTAATGCCATTTTTGGGAGCATTTCAAGTTGCTATACATCAATATGACCATTATATCCCAAATTTTAATATTATGTATGCATTAAGTCCATAGTAAATACATAAAGTGCAAAAAAAAACTGCAATAAAATACAAAAAATTTAAAATCGTTTTTGTTTGTTTTGTTTTTACACATATTTCTAGTTAGAGAAATTTCAGAGGTTTATCCCTCAAAACTGTAAATGCAAAAAAGTTACACATTGTTTCCAACCACAGGAAATTTGTTTTGAGTATTTTTGAGATTTTTATATACTGCAGGAAAAACAAAGATAAATATTATAATGCAAATTTGCAAAACAAACAGCATGTGCATCAAAATAAACTATTGCCAACAGTGCAATTTAAGTTCTAAGCATCACAGAAACAATACAGAAAAGAATAAAGTCAAACATGACTTTTAAAAACACCAGTATAGGTATCCCTGAAGGCAGGTTTTGGCAGGGAAAGTCGGACATGCGATAGTTCACGCTGACATCTATTCGAACGTAGGAAGTGTTATGAACAGCTGATCGGATCGGCAAAGCGTGTTTTTGGAATATTATGTTTTTTTGCTGCAAGTGCTTTTTATGCAATTTTTGCAAATACATATGTGGAAGGAAACTGTGACCTAGGGCAAGCTGATGGCATAAGATGTAAGTACAACTCCTAAATAAAATAATTGTGCTAGCTTAAGTGCAGTTCTACTGGGATTTTAAAATTGTTACGCAAAACGGAGCGTTCCTGCTCCAATAGGCCTTAAAGGGTTGAAGGAGTATTTCTTAACACTAGTATCTGTCACCTTCTGTGTCGAACTCATTGTTTTCTCCACAGTAGCTGAGTTGAGTCCAAGTAGCTTAAATGTTCCTCTGCTGCTCCGTCAGACTCTTCTCCTCCTGCTGATCAGCTGGGACACAAAACAGAACTTTGTTAGGCTCCACACTGCACTGAAGAGTCAAAGTGTCTCATATGTTCATCTGAGAGCACAAACAACAAATTTTAGCTTCCTTGGGTGGGCAACTTGTTTAAAACAAACACAAAAGGTTTGAGCACCGATACCAAATTCAGCAGTATGGCACACCAGTACCAGGAGAGCAATTCCTCTTTAAAAAAGGCCCTGCCCAAGAACAAAAACAGAACAATCAATGAGCTGCATAAACAAGTACAGTGTTTCCCAACCACTGTGCTGCGGCACATACGTGTGCCGTGAGAAATGATCAGGTGTGCCGTGGAAGATTATCCCATCTGAGTGGGTGTAGAAATCTGAGCCATGATCTGAGTAACCCTCATCACTCAGTCACACTCCGATTCTATACTTGTATCAAGTCCATTGTACTACTTTCAAGCATTCTGTCCACCTGTCCTCTAATGTGTGCCTTCCTCCTCTTTGTATATACTCCTCTTATATGTTATTTATTCTTACTGTCTTACTATTTTTATTGTTTTCCATGCACAGTTGGTGTGGAGCACCCACAATTTAGTTGAATATGTACAAAGACAATAAAAGACTATTCTATTCTATTCTATTTATCTTTGTTCCTCCATTTCAGTTTTGTTTGGAGCTTTAAAAAATCTGCAGTACATTTAAATGTCATAAAACTAGAACACAGATCCCCTCTTAGGGTTCGAGGCTGTATTTGTTTTAAAAATGCATCTCTGGTATCTCTGGCCTATCATTATTATTTTGCTAACAGTTAATCAGGCTCATTTACTGAATACTGAACAGAATATATCAAATCATCTTTGAAATGATTCTAATGATGGGCCTCTCAGAGTGAGGCCAGTTTTTACAATCACATGCCCTGTGGGCCGACACAACTTTGCACTGATGAAGGCAGCTGTGTTTTAGCCTGGAATACATTAATTTTTACCTTTCTCATAAATGGATTTCATTATAGCACTTTTACCGCCAACATGTTGGGATTTTTGGGGGGCCGGAAGTGACCTTATAAGGATGAAGGGTGGCGCTAGCTAGCTAGCTTGGATAGCACGCTGCATTCAAAAACTGTGCAGGTGCCACACAGTGACACAGAGATGCTAACTAGCGCTTAGTAACAGACTAATAAAATAATAGAAACTCTGATTACACTTAGCTAATTTGAAAGCTTTCTTCTAATAATAACACTGTTTGACTGAACTCAGATCAAAGTTACCTTAGTGCTTCACTTTAGATGAGGAAGAAAAATAAACTAAAACACAAACGCAATGAAGCGGGAACTCTGCGTCTTCTTCTTCTTCTTCTTTTGGGTTTTTCTTTGGTGGTTAGAGCTGTAAGGTGCATTACCGCCACCTGCTGGACTAGATGGTTCTTAAACTAAAACTAGAGATTTAAAAGTATTTTAATTAACAATAAAAACGAAGACAAAATGTGTCAGTGTGTTATATTCATGAACATAAACATCAGATGGCTTCAGCTTACCCTTACCCCCATTTATTTAAGAGGTTTTGCTTTCTGCAGGTCGCCACAGTAAATAAGTTTGTGTTGTTTTGCCTGATTTAATAAAGGTTACACTGACTCACTTCTCTATCACCAGATCCAAGTGTGACATTAGCCATAATTTCCCAGGAGGGTAATTGGTTTGGAGTCACAGCAGTTTTCTGATTAATTAATGGGCTTGAGTACAGCCTGATAATTACAGGCATTCAAACTGCCTGTAATTCTATGGCATTCTGTCTCTATGAAGACATTAGATCTTACATATTTCTCAGTTAAAACCACATTCAACTCCTGAACAATAAGCCTGCAGCTGCAATGTTGAGGCAACTAAGAGTTTTGATAAGAATTTTCCAAAAATCTCATCCAATTAATTCTCCTTTATAGATTGTATAACTTTCACTTTTTACAATAAGAATTCTCCAACAAATGTTTAGAAGAAAATGATTTTTCTTTCATTTGTTTTGATACTAACTGAAACCACAAAGCTCCAGTTTCACACCCCAAACTAACCAACTGTAATGCTTCTTTTCATCAGCACAATAGTTTTCAGTTTTCAATTTCACATTGGTCTATATTCCCCACATCCTGTCATGTCCTTATCCTCGTTGGGAATCAGAGATATGAATATAATCAATTCATTAATTAACAATTGAATTCCACGCTTGTGTTCATCCACAGCAGCTGGACAATAAAGTTTATTGTGACCCTGATACTGCAGCAGATCTCTCTGATCCATTTCCTGTTATCACTTCAAATAGAAATGAGGCTGTAGAGGTTTGGTGCGTGCAGAAAAACAGCTGCAGGGCTGCTGAAAAGACTTTTCTGCACAAACTTTCTGCTAGCAAATGCTCAACTTCTCCCAGCGTGTTGAGCTAATGATTAGTTGGTGTTTTTCTCCAAACACTCGCTCACTCTTCTCTCAACGTGTTCACAATAAACTGTGAACAGACACCGAGGAGAGCAGCAGAAGACCTCATTCAGGAGCTAAACTCAAGATTAACTGAACTCACATTAAAGTTTGCTTGGTGCTTACCTTTAGTTGAGCCCACGAACCGCGAGACACTCTACTGTGGCAACACCACCAGTTTATAAAGAAAAAGAGATGACAAAGAAAAGTTTTTTCTTTCCAGAAAAAGCAGCAAAACAAACTCAGTGAAGAGGAGGGAAACCTCTCAGACAGACCCAGACCCCTGCACAAAGTGCTGTTCAGACAAACTCATTTATATTTCATGTTTTGCAGTGTGGCACACCACTACCAGGCGAGCCATCACACTTCCTCTTTATGCCACAGTACAGGAAGTGTCAGCTCGAAGAATTTTATTTATTTTAATTTTTGAATTCATCTATTTATTTTATTTTAAGTGTGAAAATTAAAACGCATCAGATTGAAAACCTCAAGCAAAACAACCGATGAAGCTGCATAAACTGGTAACACATATATACAAACAAATATATAAATTAAGTACATTAAACACAGGCGATAAACATTCGAAGCTAAAACAACCAAAACTTATTAAACTTTAGAATCTAAAAAGAATGAAAACCTTCATGAACGTGATGAAAAGTGTTTCATGTCAGAAACAAATGTAATAATATTCAGGACAAACATTTGCAAGCTGAAGTATCTGCATCCAAGTCAGTCAAGTTTAAAATCACCTTAAATCCATTAAGTGAGATCAGTTCCTTCAGTTTTTGTTGATTTCAGCTGATTCTAAGAGGAAGGAGCTGAAAATCTGAGCACTCTTTTTCCCAACACAACACCTTTAACACTGAGTTGGTGGTGCGGTATCTTTCTACACCTTCGTGGGGCGCTCAGGCTACGTCCTGGTGTGTGTCGGTTTGTGTGTCATTAGCAGAGATGGGCAGTAACGCGTTACTTGTAACGCGTTACTGTAATCCGATTACTTTTTTCAAGTAACGAGTAATGTAAGGGATTACCATTGCAAAAACGGTAATTAGATTACCGTTACTTTCCCGTAGGAACGCTGCGTTACTGCGTTACTAAAACCGTGAGTTTTTTGCGAGAATGTCTCATGACAGTGACGTAAGCGAGTGCGACGTTCGTGACAACAGCTGTCTGCAGATCAACAATGGATAATATATCGAGTGCGGGAGAAAGTATGAGCATGCAGCGTTTAAAGCGTGGAAGTACTGACCTTATTTTGAGTTTGATTCCATAAAAAGTGACAAAAACATTAGTGTCCGTTGTGCGTGGGAAGAAAACTTCTTTTTACAGCGAAAAAACCCCCCTAAACTTCCAAGCAAGCACCGAATGCGCTACGACGTAATGGGAAATTCACAGAGAAACTCGCGGAGTCTTCAACTGACCGCTGCGGCACACCTGCACCAGGGCAAACCTCCGCCTCAACCTCCTGCTTTACAGGTGAAAATAGAGCAACTAGTCTTTGACTTTATTTATTTTCTGCTGTGTTTTACTTGCATCTATTTGAAAGAGTGAGTGTAAACACAAAAAAAATATTTTATTTTATGTGCTGGAATGTACAGAAAATAGGTTTAAATGTTAAACAAATTTCTTCCAGTCAGAGAATGTTGCATATAATTTAAGTTAAAAGATTAAAACTAATAAAACAAGTTTTAAAAAGAGACTTTTCCATTTGATTACATTTTGTATGATAGATTATGCAGAAAAAGTAGAATTGGGCTGAAAGATCTATCGCTTTATTACCTATTCAGGTTGTAAATTGTGTTTTTAAAAAGTAACTAAGTAACTAAGTAACTAAGTAATTAATTACTTTTGAAAATAAGTAATCAGTAAAGTAACGGGATTACTTTTTGGGGGAAGTAATCAGTAATTAGTAACTGATTACTTTTTTCAAGTAACTTGACCAACACTGGTCATTAGTGGGTGGGCGTGTGTGAAAATGACTAGCCTGTGTGTGATCGTGCATGGCCTGGGTCCTGTGGGACATGGTCATGGAGGCAGGTGTTCTTGGGCGCCTGGGGCAGGCTCGTACAAAGGGGTGGTCGGCCACTAGTGGAGTCAGCTGCCCCTGGCCTGTGGTTCTCCGGGATTCTCAGCCTTCGTTTGGGGGAGCCCCATCTGGGGCTCCTGGGGGCCATTATTGCAGCTTCCCACCCTCATTATCAAATACAATTGTGACAAAGACACACACTCATACTCTCTCTAACAGACAGGCCGCAAGATGATTGATGATTTATGTACAGTGGCTTGCAAAAGTATTCGGCCCCCTTGAACTTTTCCACATTTTGTCACATTACAGCCACAAACATGAATCAATTTTATTGGAATTCCACGTGAAAGACCGATACAAAGTGGTGTACACGTGAGAAGTGGAACGAAAATCATACATGATTCCAAACATTTTTTACAAATAAATAACTGAGAAGTGGGGTGTGCGTAATTATTCAGCCCCCTGAGTCAATACTTTGTAGAACCACCTTTTGCTGCAATTACAGCTGCCAGTCTTTTAGGGTTTGTCTCTACCAGCTTTGCACATCTACAGACTGAAATCCTTGCCCATTATTCTTTGCAAAACAGCTCCACAACTGCCCTGTGACAGCCTCAGAGGTTGTCTAAGAGAATATTGGGAGCAACAACACTATGAAGTCCAAAGAACACACCAGACAGTTCAGGGATAAAGTTATTGAGAAATTTAAAGCAGGCTTAGGCTACAAAAAGATTTCCCAAGCCTTGAACATCCCACGGAGCACTGTTCAAGCCATCATTCAGAAATGGAAGGAGTATGGCACAACTGTAAACCTACCAAGACAAGGCCGTCCACCTAAACTCACAGGCTGAACAAGGAGAGCGCTGATCAGAAATGCAGCCAAGAGGCCCATGGTGACTCTGGACGAGCTGCAGAGATCTACAGCTCAGGTGGGGGAATCTGTCCATAGGACAACTATTAGTCGTGCACTGCACAAAGTTGGCCTTTATGGAAGAGTGGCAAGAAGAAAGCCATTGTTAACAGAAAACCATAAGAAGTCCTGTTTGCAGTTTGCCACAACCATGTGGGGGACACAGCAAACATGTGGAAGAAGGTGCTCTGGTCAGATGAGACCAAAATGGAACTTTTTGGCCAAAATGCAAAACGCTATGTGTGGCGGAAAACTAACACTGCACATCACTCTGAACACACCATCCCCACTGTCAAATATGGTGGTGGCAGCATCATGCTCTGGGGGTGCTTCTCTTCAGCAGGGACAGGGAAGCTGGTCAGAGTTGATGGGAAGACGGATGGAGCCAAATACAGGGCAATCTTGGAAGAAAACCTCTTGGAGTGTGCAAAAGACTTGAGACTGGGGCGCAGGTTCACCTTCCAGCAGGACAACGACCCTAAACATAAAGCCAGGGCAACAATGGATGGTTTAAAACAAAACATATCCATGTGTTAGAATGGCCCAGTCAAAGTCCAGATCTAAATCCAATCGAGAATCTGTGGCAAGATCTGAAAACTGCTGTTCACAAATGCTGTCCATCTAATCTGACTGAGCTGGAGCTGTTTTGCAAAGAAGAATGGGCAAGGATTTCAGTCTGTAGATGTGCAAAGCTGGTAGAGACATACCCTAAAAGACTGGCAGCTGTAATTGCAGCAAAAGGTGGTTCTACAAAGTATTGACTCAGGGGGCTGAATAATTACACACACCCCACTTTTCAGTTATTTATTTGTAAAAAATGTTTGGAATCATGTATGATTTTCGTTGCACTTCTCACGTGTACACCACTTTGTATTGGTCTTTCACCTGGAATTCCAATAACATTGATTCATGTTTGTGGCTGTAATGTGACAAAATGTGGAAAAGTTCAAGGGGGCCGAATACTTTTGCAAGCCACTGTATCTGTGGATTTATCTCACATGTGCAGCGGTTGTCGATACATTGAGTTTTTCTATTTGTAAAACATATTCGTAAAAAATAAATCAAGAGACATAGTGAGACGTAGACTGTGACAACAAGCTTGACATGGGGTCTCATACTTTGTGAGTATAGAGGATTGTAGCTCAAGTTAACATGGAAAGAAAGAGGTCTAAGGTCTCTAAAACCTTTGGATGTTCAGTCTCTGACAGAAGGTTTGGAGACATGTACAAAGTTAGTTTTGAATTGGTGAAACAAATATTTTATTTACAGTTTCTCAAACACAAGGCAGATAATATTCTTCATGTACATTATTTTTTACAAATACTGGAAGAACAACAAACTGAAACAAAACACATTTTCATGAATTCATCTCTTGATGTTATATACAAAACTTCTGAATGTGTTCTCTCTGATTTCCCAGTATGTGTTTTGGATCGACTAAAATGTATTTACAATAGCCAGAGTCTGCTGAATCCAAATATTTCTTAAATCCAACGGTTAAAAATAAAGGGCCAAAAATTCACCCCCCATTTACTGGAAGAGATCAAATCTGAGACTCTGTTATGTTGAGCTACATGAAGACAAGAAGATTCAAACTTAATACAAAAAGTCTGATATAAATCACAATATTTGTAATTAAAGGAGAAAAAGCTGCTGGCAAGGCTCTCCACTTGCTCCTTCAAAACTTGTGTTGTGAAAACCCAAGTTTTTGTTGTTCATACCGGCAACAGGGTTGAATTCATAATTGCCGTTGCCTGGTGGCATCGACCAGCCAAACAACTGGGGTGAGGTGGGGAAGGTCCATTGAGGTCCAGCCGCAAAATTGCCCACAGCCTGATAATTTGCACCACTTCTGATTAAATTGATCTCCAGGTGCTGGGTGTACTGCTGCTTGAGTGGGGGCTGTCCCTCTCCCTGAAACTGAATCACAGACAGCACAGTCAGTAAAAGTACAATACAAAGTTCTTGTTTCAAATTATACTCAATACATTTCAAATGAAATTAATGAATGAATTACCCAGATGTCTGAATCAAAGTTTAATAATAGGAGATATTTACATGAAATGGGACGCCCTGATTGAGATGCTGAGGATGTGAACTCCTCCTAAACTTTCTCCTTCTGTTTTTAAACCAAGTTTTTACCCAAAGATGGAAGAAAATAGAAAACATCTAATCGGTACAATGGAGACAAGATTGAACACGAATTCAATTTCTTATGTTCAGTAAGCTGAAAAACACTCACCTGTTTGTAGGTCAGTCCTGTCATCTCTTCCAACTATTTAATCTCTCTTTGCTCATGGTAATGTTTCAAATTAAAGACAAGAATATTTAACTGTCTCTCTGTGAACACCACCCGGGCCTTTCCTGTAGGTTTCTCTGGAGCAGTGCTGGGATTGTGCAGAGTGGCAGTGATGTTACCATATTGGCTTCTTGGGACAGCAAAAACCTGTTTCTGCTCTGACACAGAGCTGGAAACAGCCTCAGAAGTATCACCGGTTTTGTTGCTCAGCTCCTTTTCAAGAGCACTCTCCACCCGTGTCGCGAGTTCTTCCAAGGGACGACTCCCTTCAAGGGAGACAGGGACATTTCTCCCATTGAAACTAGACCAACAAGCCAAACAATTCTTTGTGTCATTTTCCCAAAGTCACACATCAGAGTAAAAAAAAATGAAGAAGCATGTATGAAAGATTGTTTTGAAAGCTCAGAAAGTCAAGTTTCTGTGTTTGATTCTGGTTTTTATTCTAGGATTAATTCCATAGAGATTGTGCACAGTGTGATGTAAAAAAGTAGAAGCTAAAAGTAAAAGTAGTCATATAAAAATAGTATTTTATATTCAATTCTGGATTTAACAGGAATCCAGTGGAGAAAAGTCAATATAAGAGAAAAATGCTCTGTCTTTCTGTTTCCTGCCAGTTTTTCTCTGAAGCTAAATGCTTTCCATGGAGTTTTTAGGACATCCTGATAGTAACAAATTACAGTAACAGGGAGGCGGCAAAGTCTTAAACAGCAAATGGGCTCATCTGGGATTTGAACATAAGAAACTCAAACTGAGGATCATCCCCAAAAACCAACAAGTCACAGGAAATAGCCACATTCTCCTTTTTAAAATCTCACATTTCAGTGCAACAGTTTCCAACAATGGCGGCCTCTACTAAGTTTAAATATTACTCTTATTTATCTTTCTGCGTCACAAAATAAACTTTTAACATATTTTCAGGTGAGAAAGTAGCCGTATAAACTTCAAATATCTATTTTGTTTATCAAGACATCGCATATTTGCAAAAGTGCTCCGACGTTTTCGGAGACGTCTGTTACCCAGTCATTATCGTGATGTGCTCGCGCCGATCCACATCACGTGGCTCTATACTTTCAGTTCTTTTGTTCATATTTAACACAATAAAAATGCAGACATAAGTGTGCACATTAGTTTTGACTGCTAGTGAAAATTGTTTTCTTTACAAATAACTCTCTCACTGAACTAACAGCCAATCACTCAACAGGTTTGTGCTCTCTGCTCATATTGCCTTCATATTAAATAATTTTGTGCTTTTTAAAGAACTTATTTTAACATTGCACTCAACAACAAACAAATCCTGCCTAACAACAAAAGTAACTTCAACGGTCAAATAGCATTATATTTCTTCAGGTCAATATACGGGCTGCAAGTAGGAGCGAGGTAAGCGGAGAGTCCCAGGTATTTAAACACCAGTGGGATGTGTCCCTTAAAGGAATCCAGACACTCATCTTTCAAAGCTCCTTAGACTAACAGGCCCTGGATGACTGAGAACAGACAAAACTATTAACTTTTAGGCACTGCTGGGAGTTGAACCCAGGATCTCCTGTTTTCTAGATTTACATTTACTAGACAGGCACTTTAACCAACTAAGCCACAGTGCCACATACACTACCACACGGATGAGTACCTGATGAACACTGAGAAAACCTCCAAACATCAAACCAATTTGAGCCGAAACAGAAACACATGAAAGGTAATCTTGTTTCTTATATTAATCACCAGAGGTTGTTGCATCAAAAGAGACGACACCTGTCAGCACGGATAAGATCTTGGAGAAGCTTACGGCTGCCGTGAACACTCAGAATAAGACCTCTGAGCGAAAATTGGATTACATCTTGGAGAAGCTCACTGCGGTCGTGAGTTCTCAGAATCTGCTCTTTGAGCACAAGAAGGACAACATCACTGAGCGTAAGTTTGATAACATCATGGAGAAGCTCACGGCTCTCCAACAGGAGATTGAGAGACCAGTGTCAGACTGTTAGAAGAGCTTTGAAATTCATATGAGTTGTTCGCACTAAAGTAAAAAGCACCATCACTTCATGCGGCTACCACTTCGGCACCAGCTGTGGTCTCAAGGCTGGAGCTGAACAAAAACACCCTGATAACAGACTGTGCTTAGACTGTTTCTTCCTATTCTAAGGCCGCCTGGGTTGGCTGGAAGACTGTTTACTTAGCCTGGCAGGGCGAAGGACACTGTCTCAGCTGAACTCTGGACACACACACTCATACACATACACTGATACACACTCATCCCCCTCCCTTTCCAAACGCCTTCCATGCTTGTCCCCTCCCGGGGAAGATGGCGGTCGACTGGACCAGCGCAGACATGCTGCAGGACCGGATGCGCTGTCTACTCCGGCTCTCTATTACCCTTTACCCGCCCCTGTTGCTTGTCTTGTGTTTCTATGGTGTGTTGACAGTCATGTGCTTTTTGTGCTGAGGTGTTTTTTCTGTTATCAAACTGTTCTCCCTGTTGGAGCTCAGTCTGGGGGGAGTTCTTTTTTCTCCTCGTCTTTCCTCATGTTGCATATTTTCCACTGTTATACCTCTCTGACCTGTCTTCCCCATGTGATGTTTGTGTAATGTATGTATGGTCTGAAGGGTAAGATGGCGCTGGGACGGCTGGCAGCCTTAACCCAACTTCCCTCGGGATGAATAAAGTATGATCAATCAATCAATCAATCAAAGTCAGGGGTTAAAAGTGGGACGGTGGTTTTGTTTTGCTAACTCTCCACGACACTCTAAACTTCAGGCAACTTCTCTAAAATATTTCAGTTGACAAAAAACTATTTTCTCTAAAACTTGGAAAGAAAAAGCAGCTTTGAAATCAGTCTATAATTAGCTAAAACTGTGTGTTCAAGCCCAGGTTTCTTAAGCAGTGGCTGCACTACTGCATGTTTGAAAATTGCAGGAAACACACCAGAAGACAGACTGCTGTTAATAATGTCAAGGACAGACTGGCCTATACTAGGAAAGATTTCTTTTAACAATCGTGGAGGGAAAGGATCCTGGGGGGAACCTGCGGGGTTAATATGGCGCCCCACATCCTCTGAAATGGAGAGAGTCACAAGCTCAAACTGAGCAACATCAGCAGTGCAAGGCACAGAGACAGAGGGCTCAGAGTCAGGAGCTGTGATAAGAGCCCTGGTGGTGCCGACCTTTTCAATAAAAGGCGATCATCATGTCTGGCGATCATACCTCAGCAGAGACTTTGTTTGCTGAATGACACAGGTCAGAAATAATAGAAACAGAAACAAACTTGGGAGTGACAGACGAGCAACCACACACACCGGCGCCATCTTGTTACCAGTCAGGTGTGAAGAACAGTTAGACCAAAGGTTCATTCAAGACTTTTTATGTGAAGGGAAGGATTTTAAACTGGATTCTGGATTTATCAGAAAATCAGTACCATTCAATCTGTTTCAGCATGGCTGAGTGGTCTAATGTCTTGTGTTTAGGTCGAGGTCTGGGTTTGAATCCACTTCTAGCAGTTTCTGCTTCCTTTTTTTTCTCAGTGTTCACATCTCCTCAGTCCTGAAATGGTCTGCTCACATTCACGTCCAGTCCAAAAAGGCTAGGCAAGCGCCTGTACCGTCTCCGACAACTCAGGAAGTTAGCAGGTTTTTCCAGTGGTCCTCAGAACTTTCTATTCAGGCGCTGTGGAGAGCATCCTCACACAGAACATAACATCCTGGTGTGGGAATAGCTGTCTCCAGGATTGAAAAGCAGAGTGATCCGTGCCTCAGAACACTGCTGCGTTACATATGCATACAGTATGATCCACAAATATAACTTCCCTACAGGACATTTACACCAGGAGATGTTGGTCCAGTACAGCTCAGATATTAAAGGACTCGTCCCATCCCAGTAACAAAATGTTTCACCTTCTGCAATCAAGCAGAAGGTTCCACACCATCGGGGCAAAAAGAGAGAGACTCAAGGAGGAGCTTCTATCCTCAGGCCATCCGAGTCCTAAATCAGAACATGCCCCCACTCCCCTCACAGCATCCATAAGTGACTGAAACAGGACCTTATATCAGTCTGTTCACACTACCCTGGTCGCATTACCGTTTACACTTCACTGGTCACTCTGTTGAATTGCTCTGTTTATATTACTCTGGTCACTTGTTTACTTGCACTGCTCTGTCAATATGTTGCTGTGCTAATATGGCACAAGACACTTAAACATTCCATTTGCACAATGTACATTTTCAGATTTTTGATTTAAAATTTCCAGACTTTTAAAATTAATTTACTTATTGTATATAATGTCTTTTTTTGCACAGTCAAAGGAGCAGTTCAGGAGATATTTCACTGTGTTTTTTTGTAATTTAATGACTATGCATGTGACAAATAAAAAAATCTTGAGTCTTGAACGTTATGCTGTCTCTTTCTAGGCCCTGCCTGTACTCTCGCTCCAGCATTTTGGATCAGCTGAAGGCTTTTGAGGGAGTTTTTATGACATCTGAAAAATAGCAAATTACAGTTGCCCAGGACTTCCATGAACAGTTCAACAGCAAAGCCCCCAAAACCAAACAGGCTCATCAGGGATTTGAACCCAGGACCGCTTACACCCAAAGTAAAAAGGGAAAAGCTTCCTTAGGCATTTTCCAGGTCACGGCGGAGGTGTGCTCGCAGGCCGAGGAGGAGTGAGGTGCTGAGGCTGCTCCTGCTGCTCTCCAGCGAACCCCAGGTGGCTGCTCTCAAACCTGCCCACAGCAAAGAGGAGCAGCTTCAACTACACATGTTTCAGAGATTGTCACAAATAAGCTTCCGTCTAATTTTCAGATGATCACTTTTAATTTTAAATTAAGAACCAATTTAGGTGGGTTATTTAGAGCTTCCAATGAGGTGCCTGTGTTTAGATCATGGCGGACAAAAAAGAGTACCTGAAGAAAAACCCTGCAACATGGAGCATGCACCCACCTGCAATCAACACAGTGGCATGAGCATATAGTCATACAGATGAGCATGACAGCGTCAAGCTTTATAACCAGAAACCTTACACCACAAATTGAGTCAAATTTTGACCCTAAAATCTGAATTTTGCAGTGGAAATCATCACATAATTTTTATTTGTAATATTTTATTTCACTTGGTACATAAGTTACATGTGTGTATAATGCACTGAAAGAGATTTCTTTGTGGTACTGAAGTACTAATGTTTACTGATGTTTATTTTTGGCCCTTTTGTGTATCAGTAAAAACTGATGTGCGTTTTTCTACATGCATTTTGTTAATGTCGTGTCAGAGAGTTACACATTTATAATATATGATACATAACTGTGTATTGTAGTAGTTCTGTGTACAAGTTTGAATTGAATCCGCTTATTCAATCTAAAATAAAACTCTGTGTTATCTTGTTAGGCCAACATGAATAACAAATAATTATCTTAGAAAAACTTGTTGGAGAATTCAAATGGTAAAAGATAAAAACAAGGACAATGACATCATTCATATCAGATCTGTTAGCTGTCCCTGTATGAGGTACTATGGGAACATGTGGCAGCGGAGAGGCTCTATAGACAACAAGTGGGTCGTCAGTATTTTACGCGTCGGGAGTGAGAACGGGTTGGCTTCTCCTGGTGGTAAACCTCTATCACATGTTTGGATTAAAAATTAGGCCTACATAGCTGCTGGTTCCAGCTTAAGCAATATTTTAAAAATACTAAATTCTTCATTGATTTGAGCTGTGTTGTTTGCTATACACTGGCAGAAAATTGTAGAGTAAATGGTGAAAACAAAGAAACCAAATCACAAGATCCCTGAATTCCATCTTTTTTATTAACAGAAACTCCAACAAATTTGTGGCCAATTGATAACGTTTAGGATATGAACAGTCCAGTCCAGCAGGTGGCGGTAATGCGCCTTAAAGCTTTAACCGCCCAAAAATCCAAAAGCAGAAGAAGAAGAAGCCGAGTTCCCGCTTTATGGTGTTTTTCTCTCAGTTTATTGTCAAGACTGATTTAAAGGTAAGCACGAGCTAATGTTAATCTGAGTTTAGTTAATCTTGAGTTTAGCTCCTGAATGAGGCTTTCTGTTGCTCTCCTCGGTGTCTGTTCTCAAGTTTTTGTGAACCAGTTGAAAAAAAAATCTGACTAAATTGACTCAAGCTGCTTTAAACTAATTCACAGAAAGATATCAGCAAAAGATTATGAAACACAGAGAAGAAAATAATTTTATTAGAAGAAAGCTTTTAAATGAGCTCATTGTAATCAGAGTTTCTGTTATTTTATTAGTCTGTTATTAAGCGCTACTTAGCATCTCTGTGGGACCTGCACAGTTTATGAATGTAGCCTGCTAACCAAGCTAGCTAGCGCCACCCTTCATCCATATAAGGTCACTTCTGGCTCCAAAAGACCCAACATGTTGGCATTAACACTAGGTTTACTAAACCTGCGCAAATTTGCGTAACTTCCCTAAACCCAACACCCCCTAGAATTACTGGGTTTTTTATTTTCTGGTGCAAGTCCCGAGGTGTTAAGCACCCCTGCTGAGATTTTCACAGGTCGTCAGCTCGTTTCTCCTCCAGCTTTTCTTGTGCAAACCACCCATTATCCTTGAGGCCTGGCACATTTGCATTTGCTCAATCAGAGTTGTTCAGATCCAAGTCAGGCCAAACCTCTGTGTTACAACTTTCAGAAATGCCTGCCATACCTATACAAAATATCCCACACATTGACTGACCTGCAAATATGAAAGACACACATTCACACCTTCCTTGACTCTCAGCACAGATCTTCCATTGTTCCATTGTGACTGTGTATGTGAGGAAGTGGCATTGCTTGACTACAGCACAGTGCTGTGCATAAAAGCAGACCGACCCAGGCGGGAGAATCATTTCTTGTTCGCATTTCTGAGAACGCACATCAGGATGGCCTCCGTATCACTGCCACGCAGGAAGAACCTCTCCGCGCAACAGGCTTTGGCCTTGCTTGAGGAAATGGACGAAGCAGATTCTGATGGAGGAGAGGTTTCATTTGTCCAGCAGGCCACTGATACCTCATCAGAAGAATCTGAAAAGGAGACGGAACAAGAACCCAACTTGCCTCCACGGAAGAGGCCCCGTGGTACTGGGAAGCCCAGCCAGAGCCACACGGCAAAAGACGACACTGTGTGGGTTGAGGAGGACATTGGAATGCCCAGTGCAGTAGCAAATCGTTCGTGCTTCACTGCGCAAGCTGGACCCACAGAGTCTGCTAAGGTTTGTCACTGCCATAGTAGATATGATATTTATATAAACCCATTTAGAGTGAGGTTCATGTAAATTTACCATTCTCTATTTGTTTATCTTCCGACAGCATAAGATTACAAGTGTGCTCCAAAGCTTCCTTTGCCTGTTAGACGTGGGAATGCTGCAGACCATCAGAGAGTGCACGGTACATCAATCCCACAGAACCGAGCCGCACTGGAATTTGTCAGTTCATGAACTGATGGCATTCATTTCAATCCTGTTTGTAAGAGCAATCATGTGTCCTGTTGGTGCCATTGTGGATTGCTTGTCAGAAAGATTTCTGGTACCAGTAATCAAAGAGACAATGCCCCAAGATAGATTCATTTCAATTATGCAACACCTTCGATTTGATGACAGGGACACGCGGGCAGAACGGGTGAAAACAGACAAATTTGCGGCGATCTCCGACATCTGGACACGCTTCAACGAGAACTGTGCTAAGAGTTTCACTCCAGGAGAACACATGACCATAGATGAACAGCTGTTCCCTACACTCTAAAAAATATTCTTTGTGTTTGTCGGTAGAACTTAACAAAAAACCACTTTTCTGCTAAAAAAAGTAAGTTGTCTACATGTACACGTTTCAGTGAGTTGACTAATCAATGTTAAAAGTCAGTGCAACACAAAAATTAAAAAACAGCTCCTTAACTTAAATGTTTGAGTATATTGAATAAAATACTTTTGTCATCAATCAACAACAGAAAATATTAAGTTTGTGTAACATGTAAAAATGAGTTTCAACATCCTTCCTGTTTGAATTGAGACCGTTCAGACCGCAGAGGGCAACCCCGTAGCATATGTTCGTATCGTGCACAACAGTTTCCGGATTCTTGTGGCCTCGTGGGAGAAGAGGTGTGTTTGCCCTTGACTGTGTTCGGTGAGTTAAGTAAGTACTGAATTTTAAATGGATGAATTACAAGTTATATTTGTACACTTTAAAATGTCATCTTTAAAAAACTGAAATTTGATGGTTTTAATCATAATTTAGCAGAGTAGAGTTGTTGTTGTTTTTTTTTAAGTTTAGCTAGCCGTTTCTTTTAGCTAGCAAACGTTCCTCACAAATAAAAGAGTACAGATACAATTAAAATATGTGACTTGTCAGGGTACATTTGGTTAGCTGATAGACCATGCCGACAGCAGAGCATGTTCAATTTGAACCCGTATATGTTCAAATTAACCAGTCAGCAGCTGTCTGCATTTTTATCATGGTGTCAGAGTAAATTCGTGTTTCCACAAGATGGTCTCAGGTGAAGTAACTAATTACTGACAGAGTAAAATGTGGTGAATTTATCCTTGACTAAAAGTATTTATATCAATTGTGCTGATGTTCTAAGCTCGACTGGGAACTCTGCCTGAGGTTAAAGTTGGTTGACCTAGCAAAAAACCCCCCAAAATAATATTTTGCGTTTGTGTGCATACGACTTGCATTTGCTTTCTGTAATTGTAAGCATAATGTAAAGTGTGGGATTGTGGCATGTCCACAGTGGTATTTAAATAGTTTAAAAGAAATTTCTCTTACACATTTGGATTTGACACCTTATTACAAGTTTAAACTGAAGTCTGTAGATGTACATTTTAAAATTCAATTTTGTTCAGTCTTTATGATTAATTTTTTTTCAGTGTTGCATTGTAGTGTTTTAGAGAAGGTTTATACTTAAAATAGCTTGTTAACTCAAAAGCTTCAATAATTCTTTGCATTACAAAAGCTTGCAGTAAATTTCAAAATGCATTGGACTTGCAAAATTTGCAAATTTGAAACATCAAGAAGGAGTGAGCTCTTAAAGCATTACAGGCTTAGACATAGCCATGGTGGACTGTTTATGCCTTGCCTATACTGGGATTGTTACTGCTCATTTAAAACATGGAGTAGCCTCCGAAGCCATTTATCAAGAAGCCATTCATCCTCTGATATAGTGACATTTTCAGAGGTCTTATCTTTCAAATGTCCATGTTGCTCTTTAAGGACATTTTCGACTGAAAGGGAATATTTTAAGCATATTGGGCACCATTTAAAAAAACTGGAAACTGTTGCTTGTGTTTTTGAAAACTGTAACTTCAGAGCAAATGTTCATGGAACATATGCTTCTCATAGGAACCGAAAACACACTCCTCACTCATTGGATGACTTCAAGCCTGAGCTGATACAGAGGTGTGTCAATCGTTTGAATACAGGAGATGATCCTCTTGAGGAACATATTGAAAATCCATTGAGTGAAGATGAAGCAAATGCAGAGGATGAAGAAATTGGTGAATTGCCTAATTTAATTGAGAAACATTTAGCCCACCTACTACTAAAATTGGAAAGTATATACAATGTACCTCGCAGGTGTATTGATGAATTAGTTGAACAGTTACAATTCATTTCTTCCTCTGCTTCAGGTCCTATTCTAAAACAGATTTTACAGTTAAGCCTAAAAAAGCATAATTGTGCTGTTGATGATTTAGTGATTTCAGATATGGTGGCAGACCTCTGTCAGTGCAACCCAATCACATTGGCTTTTGGAAATAAAGGTCCTCTTTCTACCTCTTACAAAAGAAGCAAATATTTCAAGGAGCATTTTTGTTTGGTGGAACCCACTGAGTATTTGCTTAGTGTTGGGGACCGGAGAAGTTTCCAGTATGTACCTGTTTTAAAGTCCCTGAATGAAGTCTTGAAAAAAAAGGAGATCCAAGATTTCCTCACACAGGCCTCTGAAACAGATACTAGCTCTGAAACACAATACACCTCATTTCGTATAAATTGTTATCAGAAGAGAGTCCAGCCATTTCCCTCATTTTGTATGTGGATGAGTTTGAAGTGTGTAATCCACTTGGCACCTCAAGAAAAAAGCACAAAATTACAGCAGTATATTGGGTTTTAGCTAATGTACCACCATTGCTCAGGTCCTCACTGACATCAATCTACCTAGCCATTCTATGCAAATCTGATGATATAAAACAATTTGGTTACAGTGCTGTCTTTGAGCCACTGTTGAAAGATCTTGCATGCCTAGAAGAAGAAGGACTTTACATTCCCTCATTAGGCATATGTGTCAAAGGAACTGTGTTTTGTGTTGTTGCAGACAACCTTGGTGCACACTCTCTTGGAGGATTTGTGGAGAGTTTCTCAAGTGCGTATGTCTGCAGGTTTTGTCTTGGAGAACGGTCCCAAATCCAAGTAAGTGATGTTCGAAGTGGAGCATTTAGTCAAAGAACAGTACAAGAACACAGGGTACATGTTGACACTGTAAAAGGAGATAAAAATGAGTCTCACTGTTATGGAGTAAAAAAACTGTGCCCACTGACCGAAAACCTAAAACATTTTGATGTTTTATCTGGCTATCCACCGGATTTGCTACATGATCTCTTTGAAGGTATTGTACCTTTGGAATTAGCACTTTGCCTTAGTACCTTAATCAAGGGAAAGTGTTTTACTCTAGACGAGCTCAACAAATCAATTAAACAGTTTCCATACAGATGGGCTGATAAAACTGATGCACCACAACCAGTTCCATTGAATTTTGCAACAAAAAAAACAGTTGGAGGGAATGCGCATGAAAACTGGGCTTTGCTTCGCCTCCTTCCCCTTATAGTTGGGGAAAGAATACCAGAGAGTGAGCCAGCATGGCTGCTGCTTCTCAACCTTAAGGATATAGTTGAACTTGTCCTTTCATCTGTTCATACAGATTCAACAATTTGTTTTCTTGACAGCAAGATTTTTGAGCATCGGCAAAGATTTCAGGAAGTTTTCCCACAGGAAAGACTGATACCAAAACATCATTTCCTAGAGCACTATCCACAACTCATAAAAGCTTTTGGTCCACTTGTTTTTCTGTGGACTATGCGTTTTGAAGCCAAGCACAGCTTTTTTAAGCGTGTGGTGAGGCATACCCACTGTTTTCGAAACATTCTGTTGTCTTTATCAGTGAAGCATCAGTTAATGATTGCCTACCATCTACATGGAAATCAAACAGCCCAGCCCTCTTTACAGGCAACAAAACTATTAACTGTGAATTTGACTGTGCTAAGAGAAGACATTAGGAAAGCAGTGGAAAATAAGTTCCCTGGGGAGTCAAATGTCCAGATGGCAAATACTGTGTCTTACAGTGGCACCAGTTACACCACTGGAATGATCCTGGCACATGGATCAACAGGTGGTCTGCCAGATTTTGTGGAACTGACTCAGATGGTTGTAGTTAATGGAAATGTTGGCTTCATTGTGAAATGCTTAAATGCATGGTATTCTGAACATTTCAGGAGCTTTGAGCTTGAAAACACAAGAAGTGTTAAAGTTATTGAGCCCAGTGATCTGTCTGATATCATCCCACTGGCAGCATACACTGTAGCAGGGAAGCGTATGGTGACCCTAAAGCACCACATCTATGTGCCGTAGAAGGCACAGTAGCCATTTCAATACAGTATTGTCAAAGCTGCTTTGTCTTCCTTATTTTAGTTTTTCACTATAGCTCAAATGGTATAATTTTGTGGATAGTAATGTTCAATCAATAATTAGACATTTAGTAGTACAACTACCTTGCTCTGCCTCAAGTCTGTTGCTCTGCCTGAAGTCTCAAATTCTGTTTCGTTTTTTGTTTTCCTTTTTTATGTAGGTATCTCAATGTCTCATCCTGCTAAACTTCGGATCATACTCAAAGACCATAACATTCGAAAATTGGACTTACCACATGGAATCCCTGGAACAGTGGAGGAACTTGAATCTATTGTGAAAGACACTTTTGAGGTTGATGGAAAGTTTACTTTGCACTATAAGGATGCTGACTTTGGAGAAGAATATTTTTCTCTGACATCAACAGGTGATATCAAGGACAAGGACACACTCAAGGTGGTTCAGATTATTGAACCCCCCACAGTTACTCTGACATTTAGTGATGTAGACAGTTCCTTTATATCTGCATCAGAGACCTTGGTCAATGCTTCAGCAATGTCAGAGACTTCCAGTGTGTCCTGTGGCACCAGTTGCTCATCTGGATCTCAGGATACAGTAATTCTTTCCTCACCTGAACATCTGAGTCAGCGTTTACAGCGCTGGCCTACCAGTTTTTCTGTTCCTCGCTTTGCTTATGACACTGAGCTTTTACTTGCTTCAGGAAATGAAACTTTCAAAAAGGATGGAACTAAACTCAACTTTATTCCAGTTCTTCCAGATATCCTTGAGAAATTGGCTGAAACGATCTTTCAGTATGTTGCCTACCCAACATCTGCACAGTTAGCAGATGTAGCTGAAGCACTTGTTCGACAGCATCCATGCCTTAAAGAACCAGGATCCTATAATGGATGCTATGGATGGCAACAAAGACTAAAATATAAAATGGGCAATTACAGAAGTAAACTCAGAGGGCTTGGGTGCCCTGAGCTGGATGTGAACTCTCTCAAAAGAAAGCAAGCACATGAGAAGACACCTTCAAAGAATCTTAAAAAGCCAAGAAAGGCTGAGGTGAACTATTTGCCACCTAACCCACAAGGAGAAACAGAGGAAAGTTTGGAAAAGGAAAGATTGCAACTTCTTGATGAAGTGAAGAAGAGGAACAACTATCGGATCATCAGTGAAAAAATGGCCAAAACATTCTCGAGTCGCAGACAGGAAGTTGTTAATCTGGCACCACCTGTCAGTGACTTCAAAAGTAGATGGCCTGCACTTTTTGATGCAACACAGGTGATTTTATTAAATAATTTAGAGTATAACTTGTAATTGGGAAATTGTGTATTACATTATCATGTTGTACTGATTGTCTCGTGAATTTTTTTTTTTTAGATAAATGACGAGTTCCAAAGGATCACCACTGTTAACTTGGAAACAACATTCATGGCAAAACTGGACCAGTATTCCGCAAGAATAATGTCCCTGGCCTCTTCAAAAGCAGGTGCTGCAAAAATTAAGATCGAGCGCATCAGGAACATGCTGCAAGAGGTAAGAATCAAAAAAGTGAATATAACTGATAATCTTACACAACAAAAGTTAATTATCTAATTCATTATCTTAGGAGCATTGTTGGCTATCTTTTATTGAAGAGTGAATAAGTGAAAATCGGAGGTGGACAGAGTAAAAATTTGCTAAAATGCACATCACTCAAAACATGCTTTTTATTTTTTATTTTTGTTGTTTTTTGGGTTGTCCAAGTCAAGATTACAGTGATGTACTTGTAACTTAATGGTTAACTGAGCTTTGAGAGAAAAAATAAAACTTGCACCTCATAAGTGTGTTAAAAGGCCTTTAATATAACTTTTGGTCACATTATTGCAAACTGAGGTTGGTAAATTTAAATAGGTACTTTTCATGTAAGGTGACTTGGTAACTTGAGAATACATTAATGTAAGTATTGGTCATGTTGCAGATAACCTGAGGAGACTAACCTGAGTTAATAATTTGGAGTGTTACAAGTATCTTCATCAACTGCACAATGAATGTTTATGAGGAAGACAAGTTACACAAACACATTAAAGAGGGTGGATAGGAGCTTTTATTGGTTTATCACATCATTGCAAGACTCGTCCACAGGTACTTTTGCACATATTTTACATCTAACAATTATAGTTTAATCCTTAGAACACAACTCAACAAAAACAGTTTAAAATAGTCTCTACATTTAGGTTACATTTACTTTACTCACCTTATCCTACTGCTAGCAAAGGGTGCATTTAAAGCAGCATTTAAAACAGTTTAAATTGTAGTTACAAAGATGAAATCTTTAATTCTTTTAAAAACATATTTAAAATCAATATTTGGCACAATGCAAGTCACATAAATGTAACAGTTTTGACTTTTCACCTAATAAACTGTAAGTTTAAGTTTTGTTTTGCTTTTTTTATTCTCCAGAGTTCAGTGGAAATAAAGAGAGAGGTCGCAATCCGTTGCCTGATGGTGTATCTGAAAGAGAAAGAAGAGGATCTCTTCAGAGAACAGCTGGTAGGTGAATCTCGCATTCTTTTGTGTTTTATTTTTAAATGGCACATAAAATACTGACATGTTTCCATTTAACCTACTTACTTGCCAGGATGGTGAAGAACAGTTCCCAGAAGAAGTGGTAAAGATTGTAGTCACCAGACGTGCAGCAGTGTCTCTCCCAGCCATCGCTAAAATTGTGATTGAAGGAACAGCAGTCCTGGAAGACCTTGATGTGCCCAGAGCGTGTGCCTTAATGATGGGGCTTATATACGCTCTCAATCTGAGCTACCCAAAACAAGTAAA
Organism: Oreochromis niloticus; assembly: GCF_001858045.2. Taxonomy (NCBI): domain Eukaryota; kingdom Metazoa; phylum Chordata; class Actinopteri; order Cichliformes; family Cichlidae; genus Oreochromis; species Oreochromis niloticus. The sequence continues at coordinate 16,869 of NW_020328987.1, read as the reverse complement.
GAACACTCTAGAGGTATTCCAGAAGGTATTTCTGGAACTTGATGGGCTTAAAGCCAGTCCACGGGTAATGTCTCTTAAGTGCAAACTTCTGTTGTGAAACGAATGTGAATTGGAGTGTAGCATTCCGATGTGCCTCTTACGTTTTTGTATGCAGTCCTACATGAATGTAGTTTTGAGAGAAGTTCGTATTACATATAACCTTAGCTTTGGATTGTTCCATTGTTGAACATTAAAATCTTTTTTCATTTCCTTGATTCTGTGACAAGTTGACTAAGTTGATACCAATTTAAGTTAATGTTAATGTACATGAAGAACTTTTTTTTGCTTAGTCATTTATAATTAAAGGGCTGCGTAATGTTTCATTTATGTTGTATTGACACAGAAGTGTATTACTTTGAAAAAGTTTTGTAATAAAATAATAAATTGGAATAAGTGAAATGGCTTTGTGTGATTTTAGAAAAGTTACTATAGAAACCTAAACTAATTGGCATGGATAATTGTGAGTATGATATTTGTAAAAAAGTTAGTTGGTGTAACTCAACTAATGTAATTTCTCAACTTAATATTACCAGAAATTTTAAGGTTGTATAAACTTAAAATATTAGGTTGTATAAACGTAAAATATTAGGTTGTATAAACTTAATTATGCTTTTGGAGGTCAAAGTAAATCATGTTGGTTTGTTAAACAAATTGAGTTAGCCAAACCTAAAAATTACTTGCTGGATTTACTTAATAATATGCAAAATTTGTAACTTAAAAAGCTGAGTGGAAATTGCTGCCTCAATTTTTTAAGTTGAGGCAACAAAATATTTTTTAGAGTGTACCAAGGTTCGTTGTCCATTCACACAGTATATTGCAACCAAGCAGTACAAGGAAATATTAGCACAGAGGCAGGCTGCTGAAGCTGCTGCAGCTGCTGTGCCAGGGACTGTACAGACAACGCAGTGCCAGGTGCAAGAGAGCTGCAACAGGAATCGCAGCAGGTTTACCTGTGCAACATGTCAGAAATTCACCTGCGCCAAATGCAGGGATGATGGACACTGGGTCTGCAAACGCTGTAAAGTTTGAAACACTTTGAAATAAAACAGACTTGTGTACCCATATATCGTGAATGTTTCTCTTTTGTATGTAGGTTGTAACACAGAGGTTTGGCCTGCCTTGGATCTGAGTAAACAAATGCCAATGTTGCACAAACACACACACACAGCAAATCTGCGTTTATTTGTCCCACAAGTGGAAAATCTGCATTGTCATTGCAAAAAAGTGGACAGTGCAAGACAAAAGCAGCTAAATAAAAACTGTACAAAGAGCACGGTATAGAAAGTGCACTATACAAACAATCTGGAAACATAAATATGGACACATGTATTCAAAAATATTGGTGTGTGTATACACACACACACACACATATATATACCTATCTATCTATCTATCTATCTATCTATCTATCTATCTATCTATCTATCTATCTGTCTATCTGTGTGTGTGTGTGTGCATGTATGTATGTATATATATATATATATATGTGTGTGTGTGTGTGTATAACTAGACTTTATGCATATTATATAAGGTGTGGCTATATAAATATATGTACAACTCTGTGTATATATGTTTATGGACAGGCATGCAATGTAGTGACAAGGATTGACAAGAAATAATATTTCATATGAGAAGAGAAATATTGCACATAGAAACTACCATGGTGTATTGTACGCTGCAGGTAAGGAAGGAAAGTAGCCTTGCAGGGAAGGAAAGACCTGAATCTCTCATGTTTGGGGGTTGGGGGAGGGTGTGTTTGCACAACAAAAGCAGGAGAACAATGGTGCTGAAGACCTGTGAAAATCTCAGCGGGGTGCCAAGAGGTGTTAGGGTCGGGGGAATTTACGCAAATTTGCGCAGGGCTAGTAAATCTAGTAGTAGGGACTTGCACCAGGGGAAAAAAGGCTCAGTAATTCTAGCACCACCTTTCATCCATATAAGGTCACTTCCGGCTCCAAAAGACCCAACATGTTGGCATTAAAAGTGCTATAATGAAATCCATTTATGAGAAAGGTAAAAATAAATGTATTCCAGGCTGAAACACAGCTGCCTCTATCAGCTCAGTTGTTCTATTGCAAGTTGTTTCGGCCCACAGGGCATGTGATTGTAAAAACTGGCCTCACTCTGAGAGGCCTGTTATTAGAATCATTTCAAAGATGATTTGATATATTCTGATCAGTATTCAGTAAGTGAGCCTGATTAACTGTTATCAAAATAATAATGATGAAGAGGGGATCTGTGTTCTAATTTTATCACGTTTAAAAGTACTGCTAATTTTTAAAAGAATAGTCTTTTATTGTCATTGTACATATTCAACTAAATTGTGGGTGCTCAATTGTGTTTTCCACAAAATTTCTATTGTGTGGAAAACAATAGAAATAGTGAGTAAGCAAGAATAAATAACATATAAGAGGAGTATATTCGGTGCAGTGTGGAGCCTAACAAAGTTCTGTTTTGTGTCCCAGCTGATCAGCAGGAGGAGAAGAGTCTGACGGAGCAGCAGAGGAAATTTCAGCTACTTGGACTCAGCTCAGCCACTGTGGAGAAAACAATGAGCTCAACACAGAAGGTGACAGATACTAGTGTTAAGAAATACTCCATTAAAAGCTGAAGTACTGATATATGTTTTATGCTAAACTACACGGAACCTTGTGCTATATTAATGTAATGTAAAAGTAAGGTATACAGTGCCTACATGACTTTGCCTCTAAACATCAAAATGAGCAGGGAAGATGTTAAAGTGGGATTCAGTAGGATTCAACCCTAAACTCAGCTGTAGTGGCTCAGTGTGGGGAAAAGAATCACAGCTCACAATAATTTCTATTGAGAGCTCCAGTAGATGTTTTTAATGTACAGGCTGTGATCAGCTGACCTGCTGCTCTCTGTGAATTCAACCAGATGTCAGCAGATGTTTCATGAGTTGTCCTGGCTGATTTCCATTCTCTACACTGACAGTACACTGTCTTTATGTTAGACACTAAACTGTTGGTATGAAGGTGGAGCTCAGTGAATGAATGTCAGCATCATGAGCTTAAGTTTAAGTTAATTTCTGCTACACTTGATGTAACCTAACTCTGACATGAGCACCACAGTCTCTGTGCACCAGTCACACACTGTTCTTTACTTTAAATCCATCACAGTACAGTAAACTTACCTGCTTGTCCTGCACTAACCTGCAGAGGATTTTACTGCAGGCTTTAAATCAAACTTTTTGTATTTTTTTTATGTAGGGAGTAAAAGTTAAAAAATCCCTCAGGTTACAGTCAGACTCTGACATCATCCTTCACTGAACCAAGCTAGTAACTGTTACATTTGATTTATTATCGTTGAATAAATTAGACAATTATAGAAATATATAATAGGAAACAGCAACAGGAAATATAAAAAAGTGCAGACCTGGTAAACATTTATTACTATTCTGAGTTTGTTAGCTTTAATATTTGTGTACAAGCAGGAGGGATGGGCATGATTTTAGAGTGTTTGAACAATGATTAATTATCTTTAACACCAGGTTGGATGTAATGTGTTACTACTACCAGTAGGTGGGGATAAGAGCCCTTTAAGGTGTTTGGTGCCACACTCCACCTTCAGGTTTAAAACTAGTGTTAATGGAGGGAGTTTGAAGCTTCAGTTTGTTTAATGAATGCATTTCACTCACTGCCTCTGTTTGTATCTCTGTCACTGCAGGACCAACATGGACCAAGAAGTCAGCGCTCTCAGGAGGCCGACAAACCTCACAGGAGAAAGAGAGAGAAAAAATACACCTGTGACAAGTGTGGGAAGGATTTTACTTTGAAGTCTAAACTAAAACAACATCAGCTCATCCACACTGGAGAGAGACCGTTCAGCTGTGACTTGTGTGGAAAGTCGTTTTCCAGGAAGCATGTCCTAAAAAGACACCAAATCCTCCACAGTGGAGTTAAAGCTTACAGCTGTGATCAGTGTGGTAAAGCTTTTACTCGAAGTAGCCACTTACAGAGACATCTAGTTACCCACTCTGGAATTAAGGCATACAGCTGTGACATCTGTGGAAAAACTTTCAGCCGGCTATGGAGCCGAAATACACACCTACGCATTCACTCCGGAGAAAATGTGTACTGGTGTGATCAGTGTGGCAAATACTTTACAACAGACGCACATTTACAAAGCCACATGTTTACCCACACTGAGGAGAGACCTTATCAATGTGACCTGTGTGAGAAGACTTTTAAAGCTCCGAGTCACCTGAGACGACACCAACAGATCCACACCAGAAAGAGACTCTACAAGTGCAGTTACTGTGAGGTATGCATTTTTATTTTTATCTTGTAAGTTCAGTCTGACTGTTTGGAACAAGTCTGCTCATTAAATTGTGTTAGCATGTTAGCACTTCTACTGCACCGAAGAGTAGCTCTGAGCCATTATTCAGATTTTCATTTCAGTTATGATTTTTGTTTACACGATCATGAAAAACTAAAAATGCCGAAAATTGATATGTTGCTGTTATTTAATCTTCAGGCAGCTTCGTGGTATATCATGTTGTTATTATTCCTGCATAAATGGCCTTTGGTTTACAGCGGCTCATTCCTCTGTCAGGTGTAAATGGAATAAAATAAAACATAAAATAAGTACAAAACCAAACCATTCAGTAATCTTCTCTTATGGTTAACAAAGTTGTATCATTACGTAATGGTATTGTAGTATTGTAGCTGTAGAATCAGTGCTTCTTAATAGTTTTAGTACTTTTAAACATTAGTGTTAAAATACCCATTTAATGTTATAATTGCAGTGTCATTGGGGGTAGTAGTGTTTTTCAGCTGAGTGTTATAACTGCACAATTACAGTGTTATTAATGCACTGTTAAATTACTATTATTGCAGTGTTACAGTAGTTTAGCATGGGTACCCTAAAAACAGTAGCGTGGTAGTACTTAAGTGTAAGTCAGATGTTACTGTAATATTAAATAAGTATTCCTGTAGTATTATGGTGGTAGTATTGTAGTTATTGTAGCCCAGTAAACTGAGTGTTAATTGAAACAGTAAAATGTAATTGGACGTCTGCAGAGATGCTCTTTATTTCAGGCGATGTTCAGGATAAAAGTGTTGAAGGACTGACTTACACTGTCTTTGTGTCTTTGTTTAGAAGCAGAGCGACACAGATGGATCCACTTCTCAACCCTGTCATCGCTGTGGTGGTGGGAAAGACTTCCGTTGTGACATCTGTGGAAAAACTTTCAGTCAGCAAGCCGGCCTAAAAATACATCAACGTAAACACACTGGAGACAAACTGAAATACTGCAAAGAATGTGGGAGAAGCTTCCCCACATCACGTGACTTAAAACGACATGAACTCTCTCACAGTGGGGTCAAAAAGCACCTCTGTGATCAGTGTGGGTCATCCTTCACCACTGCAAGTGACCTTAAAACACACAAACGAGTCCACACAGGAGAGAAACCATACAAGTGCAGGCACTGTGACAAAAGCTTCTCACGTTCAAGTAGTCGTAACGAGCATGAACGTACACACATGGAAGGAAACTACAGCTGTGAGCAGTGTGACAAGAGCTTCAGTAATCTCAGTTCATACTCCGCACACAAACGATCCCACGTTACTAATAAACTGTTTCACTGTTACCAATGTGCCAAAACATTCACTTCATTATCTGCTCTGTGCAAACATCAGCGTGATCACGCAGGGCTGAAATCGTTCCCATCACAGGATGACAGCGAATCTGAAGAGAGAGAAACATCCTCTTCTGGTTTCAGGGTCCAACTTAAAACCCTGGAGATCAGGCTCCACAGAGTTCAGATCGGCTCTCCTTAAAGTTCTAATGAGGCTATAAATCAAAATGTTCCTGTAGTTCCATTTTAATCTTTATAAACTGTTCTTCTGTAGTGTTTGTGTTCAGTGGTTACCTTTTTTTTTCAGTGGTTGGATGAAAAATCAGTTTCCTGTTGTTCAAGATTTTATTGAATGTATTTTATTAAAGTTCTTAAAGTTCTTTTTGAGTTCTTTTTGTTTAAGTTCTTAAATAAAGTTAAAAAAAAATGTTAAATAAAGAATTGGTTTAACGACAAAGATTTTGAGCCATGATGTCATTTCCTGTATTTCAGAGTAAAGACTGAAGTGACAAATGGAAACATGTTTACAGTCATGGAATAAACACCGATGGGTCACATGTAGGAAGTACTATTGCTGACCTGATAGACTCGACCTTGTTTACAAAGAAAGAAAGGAACTGATTACATGTGTCAGCAGAGGCTTTCAGGGTTGTTTAGAGTAGAGCTGATAGTGTTAAAGAGAACACGGGGATTATGACAATTTAACACAATGATCTGAGAAAAATATCTGTTTCTCTCATTTTCACTGTATTCTGATCAAATTTCCAACATTCTTTTAATTCTTTCAAAGAAATCTGCAATTTGTCTTTCTTCCACTTTCACTCTGCTCTCCTACACTGACGCCTGACTGCTCGGGTGGATTCATTTAACCAGGGCTGTGGAATACGTTTTGGGCGCCTGGTTTTTAATGTGTTCACAGTGTTTAGGGTCTGAGTACAGGTTTAATGGAACTGCAAAAACAGCTCATCTGGGGTGGGCCCAATAAGTAATGTCAGAGTCGGTAAAGATTTTCTTTATAAAAGTGGAGGAGAAGAGAGCAGCGGCGGGGTGGAGCTCGAGCTTTAAATTCATGCACAAGAGAAACAGGTTTGTGAGGAGAGAACACTGAATCCCGCATTTCCAAATATAAAACAGATAAACCATATGATAACACCAGGTCAAGAGTGTGCTCCTGCTGATGTGTAGGGCCTTCTACAGACTGTACAAGGTCAAAACACTGAATAAGATTTAAAAACTCCTGATCAAGCAGTCCATCAGGGCAACAGACATGAATATTAAAATCACCAACTATTATAATCTGATCCTGTTTAGGCACAATTTCAGCCAAAAAACATGAAAAGTCATTTAAAAAATCTTTGTTAAACTTAGGCGCCGATAGATTACTGCACACACAACCAGTTGAGAGCGTCCCAGTTCAAATATGAGAAGTTCAAAGCTGGAGGGGAAACCAGTACATGGAGTTGTTTGTAGTGAAAGTTTTTTCTTAAAAACAGTCAGTATTCCTCCTCCTCTACCTGATCTCCTTGGAGCATTAAGAAATGAGCAGTCAGAGGGTAACGGTTCAGAAATAATGCTAGGCTCACCAACTCTCATCTGTGTCTCAGTCACAAACAGGAGATCCAATCCACTGGAAGAAAAAAAATCATTTATAAAACCACACATTTATGAGAGTCATCCTTGTTGGAGGTGGAGCCTGGGTAGACGTTGTCTGTGTAGCCCACGTTAATTGGTGCAACTTCAAAAAGTTTATTCCACGACCCCCAAGATGCAAAAAACAGTGGCGAACCGGGTTATGGACACTTCAGCCCACAACAGGAACCAGACAGAAGAAAACAGGATCCAGGAGACGCCTTGGGATGCGACAGAACGGACCATAACCATCTGGAGCGGCCATTGAAGAAAAGGTAAGGCAGCTTTCAGCTTCATGTTTGTGTTTATGCCTGTGTCTTTCAGAGGAGGCTGGAGGCACTGAAAGGCTTTTCTAACAGTTCCTGTTGAATCAAAGAAGAACCATAAAGGTTGCTGGAGTGCTTGACGGCCTTACCCCCGAGAAGCCTTCCTGTTAAAGGAGGAACCAGTTAGAAGCTATTTTCAAAGTAGCTGAGCTGATTTACAACATGCTGTAGGCATCACAGGTATTGCGCTGCAGTGGTTTGTATCATATCTATCTAATAGACTCCAATTTGTTCATGTAAATGGAGAGTCGTCTTCACACACTAAGGTCAACTATGGTGTTCCACAGGCTTCAGTGCTAGGACCAATTCTGTTTACATTATACATGCTTCCCTTAGGCCAGGGGTGTCCAAACTTTTTGCAAAGAGGGCCAAATTTTATAAAGTGAAGATACCCGGGGGCCAATGGTTCCTTTTGACATTTCTTTCCATAACAAAGTTACATGAAAATATAATGAAGAACAATTTTAATAGTCACAATAACCTTTATTTTTAAAATGGAAATGTACCTAAATAAAAGACACTCAGGCAAGCATTTACAACTCTAAAGACACAATTCTGCCTTTCATTTATATCTGAAGAGTCAGACAACATTGAACAAACTGTATAGAATACCCTAAATTTCCATGAGTTTGCAATATCTTTGCCTAATGAACATTTTAAACAGGAGTTATAAGTAATGAAAAGTGTTCTGTTTTCAATAAAGTTTTTTTTTTTTTTACAAAAAGTGAATTTTGCCCTTGACATTTACAAGATCTTTCAGGAAGCCAAAGTTTTTCACATCTACAGGAAGATTGCACAACTGGAAGTTCACTTGCCACAAGAAATAAACACATTTCTAAATATACACAATATGTACACAACACACTCAACTATGAATTAAGAGCATAACATCAACAGTTAAAACCAAATCATAAGAGTTTAACAAAATACGCATCCTTTTGTGGATTGCATTAGTGTGCTTTATGCTTTTTACTGTTCAGGAACACATGACTAATGGAGGGATGTCACTCCTGGAGGGCTGCTCTTCATTTGATTCAACTGTGCTAAACCAGAAAGAACTAAAACATGCATAGCAGCTCTCCAGTACAGAATTTGGACATCCCTGGACTAATGAGAGGGGTGATACTGAGATCTAGATTTTAGTAAACCAATCAGGTCTGGTTTGAGGCCAGTGGTTGAGATGTGTAAAATATCACGCAAGTGGGAGTCACTCATCCTTGATCTCAATTGGTTCTTGTTTAAGTTCATGACAGAGAACGTTTGCTCACACAAATATGTGGAACCAAATAAGCTCAGCATTTTCTTAGCAAGTGACCGCACTTTTTTTTTTTTTTTTTTTTTTTTCTTTTTTAACCTGTCCCGTTTGGTTCTTTTGCCATCAGAATTATTGTCTAAAGGCGAAGAAAGATGCCCAACGGATTTACTTTACCAAATGGACCATCCCAGCCTTGCCGTAATGGTCCATTTGATTCAACTTTTTATTGTTTATTTTATTTTCACTTGCTGAATACGGGACAGACAAGTTACCGCACTTTAGGAAACCTGTCTTTGTCTAGCTGCCGATAAAAGTCAACAACAGAACACTGCTGGTGTTTTCCGCAGCACTCATCGTCACACTGCAGCTCAATGAGCTCCAGCTGAAGCTGCGGAGGAGCATCATCAGGGTCCGCGGAGAAGGGAGATGAGAAAAGCAACATGTCTTTTTCAATAGCTGCAAAGTCCTGAAAGCGTTTGTTAAATTCCCCAGAAAGAGACGCGATAGCTGTTGCGTAACTCTTCATTTGGACATTAATGTCCACTGGGAAACTGTCAATAACCTCTTTCAAAGCTGGGAAGTGTGCGGTACAGGGCTCTGTTAGGGACAAGTGTCTTTGGAAAAGTTGCAGTTTGGCTCCAAAGGCCTTGATGTGAGCGTATAGTTGGCTCACCACTGTGTCTTTTCCTTGAAGATTAACATTCAGCGCATTCTGATGCTTCATAATGTCAACCAAAAAAGCCAGATTTGCCAGCCATACAGGATCAGACAGTTCTTCCATTGGTTGTCCCCAACTGTCTGATTTCCTCTCTCAGAGAGAAAAATCGCTGTAGTGCAGACCCCCGACTTAGCCACCTCACATCATTGTAATAAATTACGTCCCCATATTCAGCCTGGATGTCATGCAGAAACTGCTGAAACTGTCGGTGGTACAGAGCTTTAGAGCGAATACAGTTGATTGTCTTTGCTACTGGTTTCATAACATCATCAAATTTGAGATGTTTGGCACAGAAAGCCTGCTGATGAATGATACAGTGAAGTTTAACAGCGTTACCTGTTTCTTCGCTGACTTTATTTCAGATCAGTGTGGACAATCCGCTTCGCTCACCAGCCATGGCAGGTGCACCATCAGTAATGATCCCAGAAACTTTACTCCATGGTAGCTTCATATCATCAACAGCTTCACAAACAGAAATGAATAAATCCATTCCTCTGGTTTGACCCTTAAGGCTTTTGAGCTCCAGCAGCTCTTCTGTCACGTTCATCTTGTTGTCGACTCCTCGTAAAAAAAATCAGCAGTTGCGCGGTGTCAGATGCATCGGTGCTTTCATCACAGGCTAATGAGAAATAATCAAAATCCACTCCTCTGTCCCCCAGCTGTCTGTGAATGTCTGACGATATATCCTCAACTCTTCGTGCCACAGTGTTGCGTGCCAAGCAAACATTCAGAAATTCTTGCTTCCTCTCGGGGCAAATGTTCTCCACCATTTTCATGACACATGTCTTTGACAAACGTACCTTCAGTGAAAGGTTTGCCATGTTTAGCAATTAACATAGCCACTTCGTAGCTGGCTTTCGTGATATTTCATGTGTCTCACAGGCCCGCGTGAAAATCGCTGTTTCAAAGCCAGAGCAGCTCGGAGTTGCTTCACTTTTTCAGCGCACTGTGGTGGCAGATTTCTTTTCTCATGTATTAATCACATATTTAATCATATCACATTAGTTATAGTAATATCACTTCATTATAGTAAGAGCACTCCTGTCACCAGTTGCATGTGGAATGTTAACACAGTGAGGCCATAGTAATGGGAGACGTTAAACAGATAGTTGGACTCCTTCTGCTTATCAGGGATGTAAATCCTTAGGTGACGGCCAAGCAGAAAACAAGGTCATAATTCTCTCTGTGAGGGAAGAGGTATAGCGCCCCCGTGAGAGGGGCCAGCGTGTAAGAGTTTGAGGAATGTTCTTTGTCTGTTTCTCTGTATATAAGATGTAAGGGGTGGCCACAATTCAGAGATGGTCCTGGTGGGGGTTTTTTTGTACAGTCGCCATTTCAGAAATGAGCAGAGAAAGGCGGGCTCGCAGCACAGGTGCAGGTAGCAGAGAAAAATGTGCTGCCACGATGTGGTGAAAAAAGGAATTACACTTTTAAAGTCAAGATTTATTTATTCAGACTTAGAAAGTGAGCCATAAATAATACATAATTAGACTGAAGCTGCGGGCAATGTGAAATCTGACGGCCCGCGGGCCGGACTTTGGACATGCCTGCCTTATAGGCAGTATCATTAGAAGACATAGTATACATTTTCACTGCTATGCAGATGACACTCAGCTCTATCTATCCATGAAGCCAGGTATCACACACCAATTAGTCAAACTGCAGGAATGTCTTAAAGACATAAAGACCTGGATGGCCGCTAACTTTCTGCTTCTTAATTCAGATAAAACTGAGGTTATTGTACTCGGCCCTGAAAATATTAGAGATCTAACCAGATTCTTACTCTGGATGGCATTACCTTGGCCTCCAGTAACACTGCGAGGAACCTTGGAGGGATTTTTGACCAGGACATGTCCTTCAATGCACATATTAAACAAATATGTAAGACTGCTTTCTTCCATTTGCGCAACATCTCTAAAATTAGAAATATCCTGTCTCAGAGTTATGCTGAAAAACTAGTTCATGTATTTATTACTTCCAGGCTGGACTACTGTAATTCTTTATTATCAGGATGTCCTAAAAACACCCTGAAAAGCCTTCAGTTAATCCAAAATGCTGCAGCAAGAGTACTGACAGGGACTAGAAAGAGAGAGCAGATTTCTCCTGTATTGGCTTCCCTTCATTGGCTTCCTGTTAAATCCAGAATTAATTTCAAAATCCTGCTCCTCACATACAAGGTCTTAAATAATCAGGCCCGGTCTTTTCTTAATGACCTTGTAGTACCATATCACCCTATTAGAGCACTTCACTCTCGCACTGCAGGCCTACTTGCTGTTCCTAGAGTATTTAAAAGTAGAATGGGAGGGAGAGCCTTCAGTTTTCAGGCCCCTCTTCTGTGGAACCAGCTTCCAGTTTGGATTCGAGAGACAGACACTATCTCTACTTTTAAGATTAGGCTTAAAACTTTCCTTTTAGTTAGGGCATATAGTTAGGGCTGGACCAGGTGACCCTGAATTGAATTGAAATTGAAATTGAATGTGTCATTACAGCTGACCTTTGACAAACTTCCCCGCATTGTACAGTAACAAAGGCTGTCGCAGAGCGTGGTATCTTTAACATGTTTAATGATTTTATTCTGTGACACTTCCTTTCAACAGAGCTCCTGTTTGCTGGTCAGGTGACCGTACATCAAACTGAGCCCTAAAGCAGCATCACCATAAGCTCTGCTAAGCTCACGATGGCTGCCTGAACACACCTGCAGCATCCAGCTAAAACCCAGTAGAGACTCAGCTCATGTGAACACAAATTCAGTTTTATGTGAATGACTTTTAATTAACATGAGCCTTATTTTATAAAACAAAACAAAACAATGTTTCATGTTTTTATGCTTGGAAATTCAGTATTTTTAAGGATATTTTTTAAAATGTTATCCTGCTCATGTGATTCACATTTATTGCTTATATGATTATATTTTCAGGTGTTTAGACAGAGAGTGTTGCAGTTTGGAATGAGTGGTGTTATTAGTAGTATATTTTTAACTCCACTTTTATACAATTTGTAACTGCTATGTTAAATTTTAGCTCTTTAAACACTTAAATAAAATGTTACTTATTCTTTGCATCTCAAAGGATTGGACTTCTCTTCCTTGTCATACGATGACGAGCCACTGAGAAAATAAGTAGCCCACAGATCAGTCTCTCTCTTTCAGATTCTGCATATCCTGTAGAAACATGCTGCATATAGAAATGACTGAAATGTCTGAAGGTCACTGTTATAACCCCAGGATAAAAATGCTCGGAAACTCAGGTGCCAATTTAAGGACGTTTACTGACCACTTTTCAAAACAACCACAGCTAGTAGCAACACATACAGGAAACTGTCCCACACAAACATTCCGGCAGGGAGAACCCTGAAAAACCTCTGAAGGTTCCGGGGTGCAACGCCCCCAAACGTACATTAACAACAACACTGTCTATAACAGTCACAAATGACTGAACCAGATGGTGCCTCGCTGGCAGAAAAACTCCTCTGTGACCTCATGGCTCAATAACATATAAGTGCTTGCTTGTCAAATACCTCGATGTGGCCAAGATGATAAGTGTACAGGACAGCGCACACAGTGTGCCCGGTGTGATGCTACACGTCCTGTGTTTGTGTCCTACAGCAGCAGGATTGAAACTTGCAGTTGGAATGTTTTTTCCTCTTTACAGCTGAAAACGCTGTGATGTGAAAGACTGCTGCTCACCTCAGCTGTCAGAGGGCACACGGGGAAGACTGACGATGATAAGTGGAGGACTAGATATGGTGGATGGATTATCTCATTAGGTAGTCATGAATGCAGTGGCGGTCCTAGCCTGTTTGGTGCCCGGGCGAACACTCCCTCTGGCGCCCCTCTGGCACACACACACACATAAAACATATTAAGGATTGTACATTAACATAAAACTGTTGTTGGAACCATGCTGAATTTCACCAGAGAAACACACACAGACACACATGAAGAGAGAGAGAGTATGCATTGTATGCAAACGGCTACCAAACAGCCATCATAATTCGTCATACAATGAGAACAGGACAAATCAACAATTGACACTGACTAATTAATATTAAAATCTGTAACATAATGTATTCTTTGGAGTTTAGTCTGTTACTGTTACTATTTTTACCATTTCTTTTTGGAGCAACTGTAACCCACATTATTTCCTTAGGGATTAATAAAGTATTCTGATTCTGATTGTTTCAGGATGACCTGCCATTATCCAATGACACATCTGCTTACCTGTATCTTTTGCTCGTTTCTCCTCCTCTTCTTTTCTATTTTTTCTAAACTGAGCACCTGATGGCTTTGAACTTTTCTTGTCCATCTTCCATTGGTTTTAATTTTGCACTCCAGTATGAACACAAATCCCCCAACTCAAGGATCGCCACAACATAACCTAACAGACCTACACCTTAGTTCACAGATTCACTTTGTCTAAGGTGTATTTCTGGGATTTCACACAACCCAGGATTCAAATCATGAATACATAATGGGCTTGGATTTACAACATTATGAATGAAATGTGCTCTATTTGGAAGCAGCCGGCCCTCCTCCCCTGTCAACAGGTTGTGTGTGAGACTTTAAATCATCAAACTGTAAATTATAAATTATAAATTGTCATTGATCCCTTTACCCCGAGTCCTAAAGTGTATATTTATTTTCTTACTCTTCTTATATTTATTGTTTGTTTACTTGCACTGCTGTAACTGGAGCCTCGTCGTCTCATCTCTCTATATACTGGACTGTATGTAGCGGAGATGCCAATAAAGTTTACTTTGATTTCAGCAGCAAGCAGGCGCACCGAGGGCTCCCGCGCTCACTTTTCGCGTATAGAATTTCGAAAAAACATCGGTGCAAATTATAAATCTGTATCATAATGTCTGGTATTTTCGTGTTTGTTGTTTTGTTTTTATTTTGTTTTATTTTGCGAGTTGGTTATTGGATGCCGCTCCAGCCAGCCAGAGAATCCCCCACCGCCCCGCCCTCTCCTCCCTGTGCCGCAAGCAGCAGGCGCACCTCGCAAACCCTTACTCCCAGCAAATGGGCGATAGAAAACCGATCGGTGCCTATGCATTCCAATATGCGCTGGCTGATGTTGGAGCAGCATGAGCACGAGCAATTTTTTTTTTTTTTTTTTTTTGCCGATGCCCCTGATGCCGCCCCCCACCACGATGCCGCCCCGGGCAACTGCCCGTGTCGCCCGTATCAAAAACCACTACTGCATGGGTGCTGTGCTCAGTCGCCTAGTGCCTGAGCTCGGATCGTACCAAAATTAGGGGGAATTTACGACGGTGCACTCTGTGCTTCGTGTGTTGTTTTTGTTTTATACAGTTGTCAGTCAGGCATCTAACTAGCAAATTACACTCCAAAAGACCCCATGCTTCTGAAAAAATGACCCAGGCGTAAGCCCAGTAAGCTAGCGATGGTAAATTCGATTATTTTTACTGAATCGAGTTTTAATGAGTCACTCACCAAAATGAATCGGGTTTCTTGAGTCATTTGAGTCACTGAGTCAGTTGACTAGAGTGCAAAGTGTATATTTTCACTCAACTTAATTTGTTTCTCTTTAATGTAAATCCTATTGCTAAGATGAATGATTGTAAAAGAAACAACTATTTTCTTTAGAGCAAAAAAGAGCAAAAAAATTCTAAAGGGAACATTTATTTATTATTATTTCATTTTATTGGTATTTTCCTTAAATGTGTCAAATATATATTTTCTCATCTAAATGTCCACTGAGCTGTGAGCCAGGGGGCGGTAAAGCGCCTTAACATTGGTTGCCAACCAAGAAGAAGAAGAAGAATCTGTGAGCCAGGAGGGAGGGGGTGAGTGAGTGAGTCAGTGATTCGTTCAACTCGTTTGAGCTGCGATCCAGGAGGGAGGGGGTGAGTGAGTGAGTGAGTGATTCGTTCAACTCGTTTGAGCTGTGATCCAGGAGGGAGGGGGTTAGTGAGTCCTGAGTGATTCGCTTATGCTATGATTCAGCACAGCAAGGGAGGGGGTGAGTAACTCAAATGTGCTGTTAGCATGCTAGCTGAGCGATGCTACTGTGAACTGAGGAGCTATTGTCTTGATGTGAGCTTCTACTCAGGGTTTTTTTTCCAGTTCAGAGCAGAAATGTTTTTGTTAAGATACTGGCTGTTGTTTTTTTCCCCACAATTTTAATTATAAGCTAGATATATTTCTACTAATGGAATTAGTTTGCTAACAGCAACAGGGATGAGCCAGTGAGTCAGTTGCGCTTGTGAATCATGATTCACGAGTCAGTAAAGTGATTCTTGAGTATTGTATGATTCGTTCACGAATCGAACATCACTACAGTAAGCCACCCCCCGCTCCGCTGATGGTTGACTCCAAATCTCCGAACACTATGTCGATTGAGAACGCAAGACCGAGACCAAAGTCAGTCGAGACCAAGACAAGACCAAGACAAAAGTCCGTCGAGACCAAGACGAGACCAAGACAAAAGTCCGTCGAGACCAAGACGAGACCAAGACCATGTAAAAGTGGTCTTGAGACGACATCCAACTCTACAGGCAACAATACAAAAAGACATCACAGATTCAATAAAACTTCTATAAAACAAAGAACACATCTCAGATGAGACATTAAGGATCTAATTTTCTTAAAAATAACAGCCTTTGCTGAACTTTTTAGTAGTGGAATCACATTAGGTTCATGCACAGTTCATGGTCAAGCACCACATCTAAATACTTATAACTCTCCACAAACCCAACATCAGCAGTTTTAATAATAGTAGATGATGAGCTATAAGAGGACTTCCCAAAAACAACAATCTTGTCTTTAATTTTGAAACATTCAGTGAAAGGAAGGACTCATTACACCAAGCCACAAAATCTTCTACAACCTGCCTATGGCCTAACACATTGCCCACAAGAGGTCTGACGATCACTGTGTCATCAGCAAATTTCAGGATGTGTCTGTTCGTGAAATTACTGCAACACTCATTTGTTTTCAGAAGGAACAGAAGGGTGAGAGGCAGCAACCCTGGGAGATCCAGTAGAAGAGGGGATGCACATCAGAAAGTACACGATTCACCATCTTGCACTGTGACCTATTAGTCAAAAAGTCAAGCAACGAACTGATCCAACTAGTATCAAGTTTAATATGCTTATAAAGCCTTTCCGCAAGTAAGAAGGGTTGAATTGTGTTTAATGCTGACGAAAAGTCAGCAAATAATAATCTTGTATGGGTGTTCGGACCCTCAAGATGCTTATACAAGAAATGCAGGAGTGTGACACAGCATCCTCCAAGGCATCCCCCACCTCTTCCTGCTCTATAGGCAAACTGGAAGGGGTCAA
>NW_020328986.1:0-12152 GCF_001858045.2 Oreochromis niloticus | reverse complement strand
TTCCCTCCAGATTTCACAAAGCTTTTCCAATCTCCTTGTGTTTCAGGTCTTGGATCTGTTCCTGGGCTCCTGCACTCTGATATCCATCTCACCCGCTTGTAAGCATCCATCACAGCAGGCGTGGAAACCTGGAGGTTACCTCCAGATTTCACAAACGCTTTCTTTCCATCTCCTTGTGTTTCAGGTCTTGGATCTTCTTCCTGGCTCCTGCACTCTGATATCCATCTCACCCGCTGTAAGCATCCATCAGGCGTGGAAACCTGGAGGTTCCCTCCAGATTTCACAACGCTTTCTTTCCAATCTCCTGTTTTCAGGTCTTGGATCTTCCGGGCTCCTGCACTCTGATATCCATCTCACCCGCTTGTAAGCATCCATCACAGCAGGCGTGGAAACCTGGAGGTTCCCTCCAGATTTCACAACGCTTTCTTTCCAATCTCCTTATGTTCAGGTCTTGACCTGTTCCTGGGCTCCTGCACTCTGATATCCATCTCACCCGCTTGTAAGCATCCATCACAGCAGCGTGGAAACCTGGAGGTTCCTCCAGATTTCACAACGCTTTCTTTCCAATCTCCTTTGTTTCAGGTCTTGGATCTGTTCTGGGCTCCTGCACTCTGATATCCATCTCACCCGCTTGTAAGCATCCATCACAGCAGGCGTGGAAACCTGGAGGTTCCTCCAGATTTCACAACGCTTTCTTTCCAATCTCCTTGTGTTTCAGTCTTGGACCTGTTCCTGGGCTCCTACACTCTGATATCCATCTCACCCGCTTGTAAGCATCCATCACAGCAGGCGTGGAAACCTGGAGGTTCCCTCCAGATTTCACAACGCTTTCTTTCCACTCTCCTGTTTCAGGTCTTGGATCTTTCCTGGGCTCCTGCACTCTGATATCCATCTCACCCGCTTGTAAGCATCCATCACAGCAGCGTGAAACCTGGAGGTTCCTCCAGATTTCACAACGCTTTCTTCCACTCTCCTTGTGTTTCAGGTCTTGGATCTGTTCCTGGGCTCCTGCACTCGATATCCATCTCACCCGCTTGTAAGCATCCATCACAGCAGGCGTGGAAACCTGGAGGTTCCCTCCAGATTTCACAAGCTTTTTTCCAATCTCCTTGTGTTTCAGGTCTTGGATCTGTTCCTGGGCTCCTGCACTCTGATATCCATCTCACCCTTGTAAGCATCCATCACAGCTGGCGTGGAAACCTGGAGGTTCCCTCCAGATTTCACAACGCTTTCTTTCCAATCTCCTTATGTTTCAGGTTGGATCTGTCCTGGGCTCCTGCACTCTGATATCCATCTCACCCGCTTGTAAGCATCCATCAAGCAGGCGTGGAAACCTGGAGGTTCCCTCAGATTTCACAACGCTTTCTTTCCAATCTCCTTATGATTCAGGTCTTGGATCTGTTCCTGGGCTCCTGCACTCTGATATCCATCTCACCCGCTTGTAAGCATCCATCACAGCGGCGTGGAAACCTGGAGGTTCCCTCCAGATTTCACAACGCTTTCTTTCCATCTCCTTGTTTCAGTCTTGGATCTGTTCCTGGGCTCCTGCACTCTGATATCCATCTCACCCGCTTGTAAGCATCCATCACAGGCGTGGAAACCTGGAGGTTCCCTCCAGATTTCACAAGCTTTGTTTCCAATCTCCTTGTGTTTCAGGTCTTGATCTTTCCTGGGCTCCTGCACTCTGATATCCATCTCACCCGCTTGTAAGCATCCATCACAGCAGGCGTGGAAACCTGGAGGTTCCCTCCAGATTTCACAACGCTTTCTTTCCAATCTCCTTGTGTTTCAGGTCTTGGATCTTCCTGGGCTCCTGCACTCTGATATCCATCTCACCCGCTTGTAAGCATCCATCACAGCAGGCGTGGAAACCTGGAGGTTCCTCCAGATTTCACAACGCTTTCTTCCAATCTCCTTATGTTCAGGTCTTGGATCTGTTCCTGGGCTCCTGCACTCTGATATCCATCTCACCCGCTTGTAAGCATCCATCACAGCAGCGTGGAAACCTGGAGGTTCCCTCCAGATTTCACAACGCTTTCTTTCCAATCTCCTGTTTCAGTCTTGGATCTGTTCCTGGGCTCCTGCACTCTGATATCCATCTCACCCGCTTGTAAGCATCCATCACAGCAGGCGTGGAAACCTGGAGGTTCCCTCCAGATTTCACAACGCTTTCTTTCCACTCTCCTTGTGTTTCAGGTCTTGGATCTGTTCCTGGGCTCCTGCACTCTGATATCCATCTCACCCGCTTGTAAGCATCCATCACAGCAGGCGTGGAAACCTGGAGGTTCCCTCCAGATTTCACAACGCTTTTCCACTCTCCTTGTGTTTCAGGTCTGGATCTGTTCCTGGGCTCCTGCACTCTGATATCCATCTCACCCGCTTGTAAGCATCCATCACAGCAGGCGTGGAAACCTGGAGGTTCCCTCCAGATTTCACAACGCTTTCTTTCCATCTCCTTGTGTTTCAGGTCTTGGTCTTCCTGGGCTCCTGCACTCTGATATCCATCTCACCCGCTTGTAAGCATCCATCACAGCAGGCGTGGAAACCTGAGTTCCCTCCAGATTTCACAACGCTTTCTTTCCAATCTCCTTATGTTTCAGGTCTTGGACCTTCCTGGGCTCCTGCACTCTGATATCCATCTCACCCGCTTGTAAGCATCCATCACAGAGGCGTGGAAACCTGGAGGTTCCCTCCAGATTTCACAAACTTTTTTCCAATCTCCTTGTGTTTCAGGTCTTGGATCTGTTCCTGGGCTCCTGCACTCTGATATCCATCTCACCCGCTTGTAAGCATCCATCACAGCAGGCGTGGAAACCTGGAGGTTCCCTCCAGATTTCACAACGTCTTGGAGGTCTTGGATCTGTTCCTGGGCTCCTGCACTCTGATATCCATCTCACCCGCTTGTAAGCATCCATCACAGCAGGCGTGGAAACCTGGAGGTTCCCTCCAGATTTCACAACGCTTTCTTTCCAATCTCCTTTGTTTCAGGTCTTGGATCTGTTCCTGGGCTCCTGCACTCTGATATCCATCTCACCCGCTTGTAAGCATCCATCACAGCAGGCGTGGAAACCTGGAGGTTCCCTCCAGATTTCACACGCTTTCTTTCCATCTCCTTATGTTTCAGGTCTTGGACCTGTTCCTGGGCTCCTGCACTCTGATATACATCTCACCCGCTTGTAAGCATCCATCACAGCAGGCGTGGAAACCTGGAGGTTCCCTCCAGATTTCACAACGCTTTCTTTCCAATCTCCTTGTGTTTCAGGTCTTGGATCTGTTCCTGGGCTCCTGCACTCTGATATCCATCTCACCCGCTTGTAAGCATCCATCACAGCAGGCGTGGAAACCTGGAGGTTCCCTCCAGATTTCACAACGCTTTCTTTCCATCTCCTTGTGTTTCAGGTCTTGGATCTGTTCCTGGGCTCCTGCACTCTGATATCCATCTCACCCGCTTGTAAGCATCCATCACAGCAGGCGTGGAAACCTGGAGGTTCCCTCCAGATTTCACAACGCTTTCTTTCCAATCTCCTTGTGTTTCAGGTCTTGGATCTGTTCCTGGGCTCCTGCACTCTGATATCCATCTCACCCGCTTGTAAGCATCCATCACAGCAGGCGTGGAACCTGGAGGTTCCCTCCAGATTTCACAACGCTTTCTTTCCATCTCCTTGTGTTTCAGGTCTTGGATCTGTTCCTGGGCTCCTGCACTCTGATATCCATCTCACCCGCTTGTAAGCATCCATCACAGCAGGCGTGGAAACCTGGAGGTTCCCTCCAGATTTCACAACGCTTTCTTTCCAATCTCCTTGTGTTTCAGGTCTTGGATCTGTTCCTGGGCTCCTGCACTCTGATATCCATCTCACCCGCTTGTAAGCATCCATCACAGCAGCGTGGAAACCTGGAGGTTCCCTCCAGATTTCACAACGCTTTCTTTCCAATCTCCTTATGTTTCAGGTCTTGGATCTGTTCCTGGGCTCCTGCACTCTGATATCCATCTCACCCGCTTGTAAGCATCCATCACAGCAGGCGTGGAAACCTGGAGGTTCCCTCCAGATTTCACAACGCTTTCTTTCCACTCTCCTTGTTTCAGGTCTTGGATCTGTTCCTGGGTTCCTGCACTCTGATATCCATCTCACCCGCTTGTAAGCATCCATCACAGCAGGCGTGGAAACCTGAGGTTCCCTCCAGATTTCACAACGCTTTCTTTCCAATCTCCTTGTGTTTCAGGTCTTGGATCTGTTCCTGGGCTCCTGCACTCTGATATCCATCTCACCCGCTTGTAAGCATCCATCACAGCAGGCGTGGAAACCTGGAGGTTCCCTCCAGATTTCACAACGCTTTGTTTCCAATCTCCTTATGTTTCAGGTCTTGGATCTGTTCCTGGGCTCCTGCACTCTGATATCCATCTCACCCGCTTGTAAGCATCCATCACAGGCGTGGAAACCTGGAGGTTCCCTCCAGATTTCACAAGCTTTTTCCAATCTCCTTGTGTTTCAGGTCTTGGATCTGTTCCTGGGCTCCTGCACTCTGATATCCATCTCACCCGCTTGTAAGCATCCATCACAGAAGGCGTGGAAACCTGGAGGTTCCCTCCAGATTTCACAGCGCTTTCTTTCCAATCTCCTTATGTTTCAGGTCTTGGATCTGTTCCTGGGCTCCTGCACTCTGATATCATCTCACCCGCTTGTAAGCATCCATCACAGCGGCGTGGAAACCTGGAGGTTCCCTCCAGATTTCACAACGCTTTCTTTCCACTCTCCTTGTGTTTCAGGTCTTGGATCTGTTCCTGGGCTCCTGCACTCTGATATCCATCTCACCCGCTTGTAAGCATCCATCACAGCAGGCGTGGAAACCTGGAGGTTCCCTCCAGATTTCACAACGCTTTCTTTCCAATCTCCTTGTGTTTCAGGTCTTGGATCTGTTCCTGGGCTCCTGCACTCTGATATCCATCTCACCCGCTTGTAAGCATCCATCACAGCTGGCGTGGAAACCTGGAGGTTCCCTCCAGATTTCACAACGCTTTCTTTCCATCTCCTTGTGTTTCAGGTCTTGGACCTTTCCTGGGCTCCTGCACTCTGATATCCATCTCACCCGCTTGTAAGCATCCATCACAGCTGACGTGGAAACCTGGAGGTTCCCTCCAGATTTCACAACGCTTTCTTTCCAATCTCCTTGTGTTTCAGGTCTTGGATCTGTTCCTGGGCTCCTGCACTCTGATATCCATCTCACCCGCTTGTAAGCATCCATCACAGCAGGCGTGGAAACCTGGAGGTTCCCTCCAGATTTCACAACGCTTTCTTTCCATCTCCTTGTGTTTCAGGTCTTGGATCTGTTCCTGGGCTCCTGCACTCTGATATCCATCTCACCCGCTTGTAAGCATCCATCACAGCAGGCGTGGAAACCTGGAGGTTCCCTCCAGATTTCACAACGCTTTCTTTCCAACTCCTTGTGTTTCAGGTCTTGGATCTGTTCCTGGGCTCCTGCACTCTGATATCCATCTCACCCGCTTGTAAGCATCCATCACATCCGGCGTGGAAACCTGGAGGTTCCCTCCAGATTTCACAGCTTTCTTTCCATCTCCTTGTGTTTCAGGTCTTGGATCTGTTCCTGGGCTCCTGCACGCTGATATCCATCTCACCCGCTTGTAAGCATCCATCACAGCTGGCGTGGAAACCTGGAGGTTCCCTCCAGATTTCACAGCGCTTTCTTTCCAATCTCCTTGTGTTTCAGGTCTTGGATCTGTTCCTGGGCTCCTGCACTCTGATATCCATCTCACCCGCTTGTAAGCATCCATCACAGCAGGCATGGAAACCTGGAGGTTCCCTCCAGATTTCACAACGCTTTCTTTCCACTCCATTGTTTCAGGTCTTGGATCTGTTCCTGGGCTCCTGCACTCTGATATCCATCTCACCCGCTTGTAAGCATCCATCACATCTGGCATGGAAACCTGAGGTTCCCTCCAGATTTCACAACGCTTTCTTTCCATCTCCTTGATTCAGGTCTTGGACCTGTTCCTGGGCTCCTGCACTCTGATATCCATCTCACCCGCTTCTAAGTGTCCGTCACAGTCCGGCGTGGAATCTGGAGGTTCCCTCCAGATTTCACGACGCTTTCATCACCAGTGGACTTAACTTTTTCGCCTTTACTTGGACCTCGCTGGACGAAGACCTCTGCATGTTATCTTTGCTTTCATTTTTAAATAAATAAACATGAAATAAAACAATATGCCTTTTCCATTAGGTTATTCCATGTTAATCCATATAAAGTGGCAAACAGAGTGAAATGTAAATGAAACAGGACACATTGTTTATAAAACATTTATGCCCTACTCATTATTGTGATGATAATACAAACTCAACTTATTAAATGTTAAACATGAAAGCTGCTCGTACTAAATTTAATATAACCAACAAGTTTTTACCCCTCAGTCCTAAAAGGCTGATAATGGTGGCATAGACAAGTTTGTGAATGAGGTGATGTAGGAACTGATACCGTGTTTATCTATTAACAGGTGATTTTAAATTTCAGTAATCTCAAACGACCTCAAGGTCAATGTAACAGGTTAAGTTTTCTTAAAATGATGAAAGGCTCGTGTTCAAGCTGATACTTAAATTGTATTTCTTTAGAAATCAGTTTTGGTTCTGTGAGGGGAAACACAATGAGGAAAAAAATGCACAAAAGAACAGCATGAAACAAAAACAAAATACAACAAGAAAATCTCAAAACATGAGAATACGAAGAGGAAACAAGAACTAAATGCATGTGGAAAAAAATTATAACAAAACAAAAGCAACATTTAAAAGACCCAAACGAAAACAAATTAACAAAGAGAATAACATGAGAACACAGGGATTGGACAAGGCAGAAAATAAGAAAAAGGTGAACAAATGAGATAAAACAACATTTAAACACCAAGAAAATTAAAGATGACAAATTTTAATGACATGATGAAAGCAGGAGAAAATAAGATTTGGCAATGAGTGGGTGGAAACAAGGGAAATTACAAACTGGGAGTCTTCATCCTTCCTGCCACTCAAAACCTGTCATTGTACCAGAAAAGGAACGGCACACGTCATCCTTTGTCATGCAGCCACTTTAAAAGTTACTTTAATTTTCAAACTGATGCTGTGTGTATCAACACATTCACAAGTTATCACATTCACAAACTTGAGTGCCGAGATTGTGAATGTGATAACTTGTGAATGAGTTGATGTATGGTGTCGAACTTGATGCTGTGGGTGTGTCTACTAAAATTTTTCCACAAATTCAAATCACAGTTACTTTGACTTCAAGATCAAGGTCAGAGGTCAAGTTTTCGCATAATCTTGTGAATGCACCACATAATACCTTCTGTCATCGATTACATCTGCATACAGTATCAGTGTTCTTTGGCTAGCTGATCACATTAAATCATCACATGTGACATCTGCATTACATTACATACCTCCATCGTGTCTGCATAATAGTGAAAGGCAATGAAAACTCTGGGCTGCTGGGCTTTTTTTCATAATCACTTTAATATATGCAACAACGATTAAACATCTGTATTGTTGCTCATTCTATTTAATGATATAAAACACATTAGAGGTCAAATAGTTTTTCAGCTAATCAGTACATTAACAAAACTCTTCACATTATCTTCTTAAACTTTCTGTGTGACAGGATTTTGTATTTTTTAATATTTTATAGAAGAAACAACAACAAATAATCATTAGATAAATCACTAATGCCAATAAATGTTTCAACAATACAGTGTTCAGACCAGAGTTTTGCCTTTTGTATCTTTCACAAATACAGTTACAACCAATAACTGACATCTTCTTTTGTTGTTGTTTTCTACATTAAAGCAAAGGTAAATCTTTCAGCTGCAGGTCTGTACAAGCAGCAGTAAGTTTGTACTGCACACAGGCTTTTACTGCCAAGCATGATGGGTTTTTTTTTTTTTTACCTGTTCTTAAAATATTTGAAATATTGTATTTGCATCACTTTGCATCTTTGACTTTCTATTTACTCTGCATAAAATCTAAATTTGTATAAATTTAATCTGGAAAGTAGACCATTGGATTGTATATAAAAGTGAGCATTGTGGCCAGTGGCATTACTGTTTTTGTGTTTTTGAAACTAGTTATGAAAAGCATGGGAGGATCTGTCTGAGAAACTCAATGCTGAAGAAAGAAGCCACATCCAAAGGCAGGCCCTGCTTTACTATTTTATCCTCAATGAAACTACAATTGAAAAAATAAAGATTGTACTATATTAAAAAAAATACTCTGAAGCCGTGAATCTGGTAAAAAGTGTTCACTGAGGTTAAAGATCTGCAAATAGGCTTGTAGACTTATATTTTCACCCCTGCTGGCCATTAAAAAGAATGCAGGTTTGAGACTTTCACTTTTTCAGGCTATGTCACTGAATCCAGTCTGTGATTGCAGCCCTAAGCCACTCCCACACAAACACTGCCTGCATCGATATCATATAATGGAGATATTTTTTTATTGTAGAAATCTCCATAAATAGTTGTGCGTTGAAGAGTAAACTCCTGGCTGAATTTTACAGCAGATTATTTCATTCTCATTCAAATTCTTCTTAGACATCAGGCAGAAGGATATGTGGAAATCTTTTCGGAGCACAGGAAGCGATAAAGCAAATGAAATGTGAAATGCTGCAGCTCACCATGACACTGAACCTCCTCAACACCCTCATCACGCATGAAAAATGGCCTCGCTGAGCTGTTTTTCTGACTCCACCTTATGTAATCCTTCACATTTCACAAATATATTAAATTAAATTTGCTAAAGAAAGTTGCCAAAGTGGGGAAATGCCTATAGCAACAATAATTTGCAGTTAAAACAGGATCCAATCAAATTTGACATAGTAAAGTTAATAAACCGATTTAGAGTGTTAGAAATTTGAAATGCAAATGGTTACATTTCTAGTTATATATTTATCCACAGATTAATGGAACCAATCAGAATTTTAGTTGTATAATTTCCATCCCATTCACAGGTCCATAAATGAAAGTAAATACACAGCTGCACACTTTTTTGTGCACAGCAACATCTGTAGCTTTCCGTACGACTGTGTGGCGGCCAGGCCTCTGAGCTTGGGCCTGATGTCTCTCATTTATCTTCTAGAGGCGTCAGATTCAGCACTTTGGCTCCAGAGTTATTACTTTCTTTATAAAACAACAGCCAAAGATAACACCCTTGACTCCTTCCATATTTTTTCTCTCTGTTTGTTTGTCATCTCCTTTTAAAAAACCGATATGTTAAGTTAACCATAAAAACAAGCAAAAGAAGGTTGAATTTTTTTTAAGTAAATCATTTTGTACTGGCATTAGTTTTTTAGAAAATAAAGGGCAGTTTGTAGTATACTACAGTTTATACATGTTTTTTTATTTGTAATTTTAACATGTTTTTAATTAAAGTTACAGTATATCTTCATAGCATCCAAGTGGCAGTTTCTTCAGCTTTTCTTTCCAGCTCAAATTCAAATTGGATTTTGTGCCATTTCATTTCCAACTTAACAAACAAGAAGTAAAGGGACAAAAATTGCAATTTTTTTAAAGTCAGTGAATGTAAGACTGAACTGAAAAAAAGCATGTTGATTTTTACAGATCATATTCTCTGTATTTTCAGCAGACTTAATTTCTTTGGACATTTCTAAATAAAAAGAGCTGCAGATTGGTGACAAAATAAATTTAAAAAACACTTAACCCCATATAGTGAAAGGATCTGATTGTTCTGTTATGCATTGCTTTTTCTTTGGTTCAAAAAGCTAGAAAATCACAGATGTAGGTATGTTGTGTCTTGGCTGTGTTCTGTGTATCTTTTATAACACTGTGCAGCTCATAACAGATAGAAGAGCTTAGGAATTAAAAAAGGATTTCACCTGAAAACTCACAGAGCTTTTACTTTGTGTACTGTTTATATGTGCCACTAAAATGCTGCATATGTACTGCTGAAATAATAAAATGTAGATTTGTTTAAACAGGTGAACTTCAATGTGGTTCACCTTCACTGGTGGTGGTCAGAGGGCCGGTGGCGCCAGTGTCCGGCAGCCTCGCCTCTGTCAGTGCGCCCCAGGGCAGCTGTGGCTACAATGTAGCTTGCCATTGCCAGTGTGTGAATGTGTGTGTGAATGGGTGAATGACTGAATGTAGTGTAAAGCGCTTTGGGGTCCTTAGGGACTGAGTAAAGCGCTATACAAATGCAGGCCATTTACCATCAGAAAGATGGCAACTGCTTCTTTTAGCATCCAGCGCTACTGAAGAGTAGCGTTCACAAATGTACTAACACTTTCTAAGTATAACATCTTGATGCATGCTCAATCATCCAGGTAAGTAGATCAGTACGTCAGTATGATCAAACAGCATGCAAGATGGCTGATTACAGGAACCACCTGAGATTCAGCCTCAGATGCCGACAAGACAGGATTACTCCTAAAAGTCTGCTAAAAGCTGCTTAATGAACGGGTGAGGCAAACAAGTTTTACCATCGACGTGTTAAAATCTGAAGAGGAGTGGATCCAACAGAGACTTACAATGCTTCTAGATGACAATACTCTTAAAAAGGTGTTTGAATTCACCGAGAAGGATCGTCTAGCACAGCACGAGAAGTCTAAAAACCGGCAACAGAGTTTGACTTGTTGTGCGTCGGAAACCACAGCAAAATACAAAGAGTGTCCTCAGTGGTCAGAAGAGAGAAGGATGCCATACCGAGGATGTGGACAAGTGGGTGAAGAATTTGTCTGACAGACAGCTCACCCAAACAGAGAAAACATCCTTGCTAAAGTTTGAATTTTGCTGTGACGCCAAGACAAATCCCGCTAGTGGAACTGATCACAGCCACAGCAAGAGCAATTTGAAAGAACAATATTGCAGACGTGGAAGCAGAGCAACTACGGGCAGACGTTTCGGTCTGTCTCAGCAACGCAAAGCCCCCAGCATCCAACATCAGCATGGAGGAGAGGAAGGCACTCCCATCACATTATCATCCTTTAGGCAGACAAAGGTAGGTGCACAGTTTTGCTAAACCAGCAAGACTATCATGAGAACATTTCGTCACTGCTCAGTGACGAAAATACTTATGAGCCCCTGAAACAAGACCCAGGAAATGGTTACAGGAAGAGGGTGATAGACTGTCTGAAGTGGAAGGGTAGCCTTCTTAGATTGTGACATTTCCATCAGTAATGGGGACATCTAAAAGCTGATGTGTACCGTAAACCTACGCATACGGATCAGTATTTAAGGTTTGACTCTCATCATCCAATGGAGCATAAACTGGTTGTCATCAGGATGCTACAACAGAGAGCGAACACCATCCCCACAGACACAGCGGCCAGAGAAGCAGAAGAACATCACATCAAGAATGCCCTGAGTAAATGTGGTTACTCCAGCTGGACTTTTGTCAAAGCTGGGAAGGCACCTAAAGAAAGCTCCAGCCGATCCAGGAGAGAAGGTCAGCTGCCTTCTCGAAAGCCTGTAGGGATCCCGTATGCATCAGGAGTATCAGAACATTTGAGATGCATTGTTTCTAAACACCACATCTCTGTGGCTTGAATTTAAGAGAACAAACGTTATAGGATTTCCTTACCTGGATACCTGGATTACCTTTAAGACCTACCATAGAACCAGTCCGCCAGAGCTTATATTATATTTTTACATGCTGTAGTGCCATTTTGGGAGCATTGCAAGTTGATATACATCAATACAACCATTATAACCCAAATTTTAATAATATGTATGCATTAAGTGCATAGTAAGTACATAAATTGCAAAAAAGTGCAATAAACTACAAAAAATTGAAAATCGTTTTTGTTTTTTTAACATATATTTCTAGTTAGAGAATTTAAGAGGCTTATCCCTCAAACTGTAAATACAAAAAGTGCACAAACTAGTTCCCACACAGGAAATTTATTTTAAGTGTCTTCATAGTTTTATTTTTGACATACACAATTTCATATACTGCAGGAAAATCGAAAATAAATATTTAATGCAAATTTGCGAAAAAAAAAAACAGCATATGCATCAAAATAAACTATTTCCAGCAGTGCAATATGAGTCCTAGGCATCCCAGAAACGACACAGAAAGTCATAAAGTCAACATAAACTTTTAAAAACACAGTATAGGCTCATAAGCCCTGATGGTAAAAAAAACTAC
>NW_020328985.1:0-21993 GCF_001858045.2 Oreochromis niloticus | reverse complement strand
TCCTGCACTCTGTATCCATCTCACCCGCTTGTAAGCATCCATCAAGCACGTGGAACCTGGAGGTTCCCTCCAGATTTCACAACGCTTCTTTCCAATCTCCTTGTGTTTCAGGTCTTGGATCTGTTCCTGGGCTCCTGCACTCTGATATCCATCTCACCCGCTTGTAAGCATCCATCACAGCTGGCGTGGAAACCTGGAGGTTCCTCCAGATTTCACAGCTTTCTTTCCAATCTCCTTGTTTCAGTCTTGGATCTGTTCCTGGGCTCCTGCACTCTGATATCCATCTCACCCGCTTGTAAGCATCCATCACAGCAGGCGTGGAAACCTGGAGTTCCCTCCAGATTTCACAACGCTTTCTTTCCATCTCCTTGTGTTTCAGGTCTTGGATCTGTTCCTGGGCTCCTGCACTCTGATATCCATCTCACCCGCTTGTAAGCATCCATCACAGCAGGCGTGGAAACCTGGAGGTTCCCTCCAGATTTCACAACGCTTTCTTCCAATCTCCTTGTGTTTCAGGTCTTGGATCTGTTCCTGGGCTCCTGCACTCTGATATCCATCTCACCCGCTTGTAAGCATCCATCACAGCAGGCGTGGAAACCTGGAGGTTCCCTCCAGATTTCACAACGCTTTCTTTCCACTCTCCTTATGTTTCAGGTCTTGGATCTGTTCCTGGGCTCCTGCACTCTGATATCCATCTCACCCGCTTGTAAGCATCCATCACAGCAGGCGTGGAAACCTGGAGGTTCCCTCCAGATTTCACAACGCTTTGTTTCCAATCTCCTTGTGTTTCAGGTCTTGGATCTGTTCCTGGGCTCCTGCACTCTGATATCCATCTCACCCGCTTGTAAGCATCCATCACAGCAGGCGTGGAAACCTGGAGGTTCCCTCCAGATTTCACAACGCTTTGTTTCCAATCTCCTTGTGTTTCAGGTCTTGGATCTGTTCCTGGGCTCCTGCACTCTGATATCCATCTCACCCGCTTGTAAGCATCCATCACAGCAGGCGTGGAAACCTGGAGGTTCCCTCCAGATTTCACAACGCTTTCTTTCCAATCTCCTTGTGTTTCAGGTCTTGGATCTGTTCCTGGGCTCCTGCACTCTGATATCCATCTCACCCGCTTGTAAGCATCCATCACAGCAGGCGTGGAAACCTGGAGGTTCCCTCCAGATTTCACAACGCTTTCTTTCCACTCTCCTTGTGTTTCAGGTCTTGGATCTCTTCCGGGGCTCCTGCACTCTGATATCCATCTCACCCGCTTGTAAGCATCCATCACAGCAGGCGTGGAAACCTGGAGGTTCCCTCCAGATTTCACAACGCTTTCTTTCAACTCTCCTTGTGTTTCAGGTCTTGATCTGTTCCTGGCTCCTGCACTCTGATATCCATCTCACCCGCTTGTAAACATCCATCACAGCAGGCGTGGAAACCTGAAGGTTCCCTCCAGATTTCACAACGCTTTCTTTCCACTCTCCTTGTGTTTCACTTCTTGGATCTGTTCCTGGGCTCCTGCACTCAGATATCCATCTCACCCGCTTGTAAGCATCCATCACAGCAGGCGAGGAAACCTGGATGTTCCCTCCAGATTTCACAAAGCTTTGTTTCCAATCTCCTTGTGTTTCAGGTCTTGGATCTGTTCCTGGGCTCCTGCACTCTGATATCCATCTCACCCGCTTGTAAGCATCCATCACAGCAGGCGTGGAAACCTGGAGGTTCCCTCCAGATTTCACAACGCTTTTTCCATCTCCTTGTGTTTCAGGTCTTGGATCTGTTCCTGGCTCCTGCACTCTGATATCCATCTCACCCGCTTGTAAGCATCATCACAGCGCGTGGAAACTGGAGTTCCCTCCAGATTCACAACGCTTTCTTTCCAATCTCCTTGTGTTTCAGTTCTTGATCTGTTCCTGGGCTCCTGCACTCTGATATCCATCTCACCCGCTTGTAAGCATCCATCACAGCAGGCGTGGAAACCTGGAGGTTCCCTCCAGATTTCACAACGCTTTCTTTCAATCTCCTTATGTTCAGGTCTTGGATCTGTTCCTGGGCTCCTGCACTCTGATATCCATCTCACCCGCTTGTAAGCATCCATCACAGCAGGCGGGAAACCTGGAGGTTCCTCCAGATTTCACAACGCTTTCTTTCCAATCTCCTTGTGTTTCAGTCTTGGATCTGTTCCTGGGCTCCTGCACTCTGATATCCATCTCACCCGCTTGTAAGCATCCATCACAGCAGGCGTGGAAACCTGGAGTTCCCTCCAGATTTCACAACGCTTTCTTTCCACTCTCCTTGTGTTTCAGGTCTTGGATCTGTTCCTGGGCTCCTGCACTCTGATATCCATCTCACCCGCTTGTAAGCATCCATCACAGCAGGCGTGGAAACCTGGAGGTTCCCTCCAGATTTCACAACGCTTTCTTTCCACTCTCCTTGTGTTTCAGGTCTTGGATCTTTCCTGGGCTCCTGCACTCTGATATCCATCTCACCCGCTTGTAAGCATCCATCACAGCAGGCGTGGAAACCTGGAGGTTCCTCCAGATTTCACAACGCTTTCTTTCCACTCTCCTTGTGTTTCAGGTCTTGGATCTGTTCCTGGGCTCCTGCACTCTGATATCCATCTCACCCGCTTGTAAGCATCCATCACAGCAGGCGTGGAAACCTGGAGTTCCCTCCAGATTTCACAACGCTTTTTTCCAATCTCCTTGTGTTTCAGGTCTTGGATCTGTTCCTGGGCTCCTGCACTCTGATATCCATCTCACCCGCTTGTAAGCATCCATCACAGCAGGCGTGGAAACCTGGAGGTTCCCTCCAGATTTCACAACGCTTTCTTTCCAGTCTCCTTGTGTTTCAGGTCTTGGATCTGTTCCTGGGCTCCTGCACTCTGATATCCATCTCACCCGCTTGTAAGCATCCATCACAGCAGGCGTGGAAACCTGGAGGTTCCCTCCAGATTTCACAACGCTTTCTTTCCAATCTCCTTATGATTCAGGTCTTGGATCTGTTCCTGGGCTCCTGCACTCTGATATCCATCTCACCCGCTTGTAAGCATCCATCACAGCAGGCGTGGAAACCTGGAGGTTCCCTCCAGATTTCACAACGCTTTCTTTCCAATCTCCTTATGTTTCAGGTCTTGGATCTGTTCCTGGGCTCCTGCACTCTGATATCCATCTCACCCGCTTGTAAGCATCCATCACAGCAGGCGTGGAAACCTGGAGGTTCCCTCCAGATTTCACAACGCTTTCTTTCCAATCTCCTTATGTTTCAGGTCTTGGATCTGTTCCTGGGCTCCTGCACTCTGATATCCATCTCACCCGCTTGTAAGCATCCATCACAGCAGGCGTGGAAACCTGGAGGTTCCCTCCAGATTTCACAACGCTTTCTTTCCAGTCTCCATTTGTTTCAGGTCTTGGATCTGTTCCTGGGCTCCTGCACTCTGATATCCATCTCACCCGCTTGTAAGCATCCATCACAGCAGGCGTGGAAACCTGGAGGTTCCTCCAGATTTCACAACGCTTTCTTTCCAATCTCCTTATGTTTCAGGTCTTGGATCTGTTCCTGGGCTCCTGCACTCTGATATCCATCTCACCCGCTTGTAAGCATCCATCACAGCAGGCGTGGAAACCTGGAGGTTCCCTCCAGATTTCACAACGCTTTCTTTCCACTCTCCTTATGTTTCAGGTCTTGGATCTGTTCCTGGGCTCCTGCACTCTGATATCCATCTCACCCGCTTGTAAGCATCCATCACAGCAGGCGTGGAAACCTGGAGGTTCCCTCCAGATTTCACAACGCTTTCTTTCCATCTCCTTGTGTTTCAGGTCTTGGATCTGTTCCTGGGCTCCTGCACTCTGATATCCATCTCACCCGCTTGTAAGCATCCATCACAGCAGGCGTGGAAACCTGGAGGTTCCCTCCAGATTTCACAACGCTTTCTTTCCATCTCCTTGTGTTTCAGGTCTTGGATCTGTTCCTGGGCTCCTGCACTCTGATATCCATCTCACCCGCTTGTAAGCATCCATCACAGCAGGCGTGGAAACCTGGAGGTTCCCTCCAGATTTCACAACGCTTTCTTTCCATCTCCTTGTGTTTCAGGTCTTGGACTGTTCCTGGGCTCCTGCACTCTGATATCCATCTCACCCGCTTGTAAGCATCCATCACAGCAGGCGTGGAAACCTGGAGGTTCCCTCCAGATTTCACAACGCTTTCTTTCCAATCTCCTTATGTTTCAGGTCTTGGATCTGTTCCTGGGCTCCTGCACTCTGATATCCATCTCACCCGCTTGTAAGCATCCATCACAGCAGGCGTGGAAACCTGGAGGTTCCCTCCAGATTTCACAACGCTTTCTTTCCATCTCCTTTGTTTCAGGTCTTGGATCTGTTCCTGGGCTCCTGCACTCTGATATCCATCTCACCCGCTTGTAAGCATCCATCACAGCAGGCGTGGAAACCTGGAGGTTCCCTCCAGATTTCACAACGCTTTCTTTCCATCTCCTTGTGTTCAGGTCTTGGATCTGTTCCTGGGCTCCTGCACTCTGATATCCATCTCACCCGCTTGTAAGCATCCATCACAGCAGGCGTGGAAACCTGGAGGTTCCCTCCAGATTTCACAACGCTTTCTTTCCAATCTCCTTATGTTTCAGGTCTTGGATCTGTTCCTGGGCTCCTGCACTCTGATATCCATCTCACCCGCTTGTAAGCATCCATCACAGCAGGCGTGGAAACCTGGAGGTTCCCTCCAGATTTCACAACGCTTTCTTTCCATCTCCTTATGTTTCAGGTCTTGGACTGTTCCTGGGCTCCTGCACTCTGATATCATCTCACCCGCTTGTAAGCATCCATCACAGCAGGCGTGGAAACCTGGAGGTTCCCTCCAGATTTCACAACGCTTTCTTTCCAATCTCCTTGTGTTTCAGGTCTTGGACTGTTCCTGGGCTCCTGCACTCTGATATCCATCTCACCCGCTTGTAAGCATCCATCACAGCAGGCGTGGAAACCTGGAGGTTCCCTCCAGATTTCACAACGCTTTCTTTCCAATCTCCTTGTGTTTCAGGTCTTGGATCTGTTCCTGGGCTCCTGCACTCTGATATCCATCTCACCCGCTTGTAAGCATCCATCACAGCAGGCGTGGAAACCTGGAGGTTCCCTCCAGATTTCACAACGCTTTCTTTCCAATCTCCTTTGTTTCAGGTCTTGGACTGTTCCTGGGCTCCTGCACTCTGATATCCATCTCACCCGCTTGTAAGCATCCATCACAGCAGGCGTGGAAACCTGGAGGTTCCCTCCAGATTTCACAACGCTTTCTTTCCATCTCCTTGTGTTTCAGGTCTTGGATCTGTTCCTGGGCTCCTGCACTCTGATATCCATCTCACCCGCTTGTAAGCATCCATCACAGCAGGCGTGGAAACCTGGAGGTTCCCTCCAGATTTCACAACGCTTTCTTTCCAATCTCCTTGTGTTTCAGGTCTTGGATCTGTTCCTGGGCTCCTGCACTCTGATATCCATCTCACCCGCTTGTAAGCATCCATCACAGCAGGCGTGGAAACCTGGAGGTTCCCTCCAGATCTCACACGCTTTCTTTCCATCTCCTTGTGTTTCAGGTCTTGGATCTGTTCCTGGGCTCCTGCACTCTGATATCCATCTCACCCGCTTGTAAGCATCCATCACAGCAGGCGTGGAAACCTGGAGGTTCCCTCCAGATTTCACAACGCTTTCTTTCCACTCTCCTTGTGTTTCAGGTCTTGGATCTGTTCCTGGGCTCCTGCACTCTGATATCCATCTCACCCGCTTGTAAGCATCCATCACAGCAGGCGTGGAAACCTGGAGGTTCCCTCCAGATTTCACAACGCTTTCTTTCCAATCTCCTTGTGTTTCAGGTCTTGGATCTGTTCCTGGGCTCCTGCACTCTGATATCCATCTCACCCGCTTGTAAGCATCCATCACAGCAGGCGTGGAAACCTGGAGGTTCCCTCCAGATTTCACAACGCTTTCTTTCCAATCTCCTTTGTTTCAGGTCTTGGATCTGTTCCTGGGCTCCTGCACTCTGATATCCATCTCACCCGCTTGTAAGCATCCATCACAGCAG
This sequence comes from Oreochromis niloticus, assembly GCF_001858045.2. Taxonomy (NCBI): domain Eukaryota; kingdom Metazoa; phylum Chordata; class Actinopteri; order Cichliformes; family Cichlidae; genus Oreochromis; species Oreochromis niloticus. Next base: position 15,927 of record NW_020328985.1, on the reverse strand, counting down.
GCGTGGAAACCTGGAGGTTCCCTCCAGATTTCACAACGCTTTCTTTCCATCTCTTTGTTTCAGTCTTGGACTGTTCCTGGGCTCCTGCACTCTGATATCATCTCACCCGCTTGTAAGCATCCATCACAGCAGGCGTGGAAACCTGGAGGTTCCCTCCAGATTTCACAAGCTTTTTTCCAATCTCCTTATGTTTCAGGTCTTGGATCTGTTCCTGGGCTCCTGCACTCTGATATCCATCTCACCCGCTTGTAAGCATCCATCACAGCAGGCGTGGAAACCTGGAGGTTCCCTCCAGATTTCACAACGCTTTCTTTCCAATCTCCTTTGTTTCAGGTCTTGGATCTGTTCCTGGGCTCCTGCACTCTGATATCCATCTCACCCGCTTGTAAGCATCCATCACAGCGGCGTGGAAACCTGTAGGTTCCCTCCAGATTTCACAAAGCTTTGTTTCCAATCTCCTTGTGTTTCAGGTCTTGGATCTGTTCCTGGGCTCCTGCACTCTGATATCCATCTCACCCGCTTGTAAGCATCCATCACAGCTGGCGTGGAAACCTGGAGGTTCCCTCCAGATTTCACAGCGCTTTCTTTCCAATCTCCTTATGTTTCAGGTCTTGGACCTGTTCCTGGGCTCCTGCACTCTGATGTACATCTCACCCGCTTGTAAGCATCCATCACAGCTGACGTGGAAACCTGGAGGTTCCCTCCAGATTTCACAACGCTTTCTTTCCAATCTCCTTGTGTTTCAGGTCTTGGATCTGTTCCTGGGCTCCTGCACTCTGATATCCATCTCACCCGCTTGTAAGCATCCATCACAGCAGGCGTGGAAACCTGGAGGTTCCTCCAGATTTCACAACGCTTTCTTTCCACTCTCCTTGTGTTTCAGGTCTTGGATCTGTTCCTGGGCTCCTGCACTCTGATATCCATCTCACCCGCTTGTAAGCATCCATCACAGCAGGCATGGAAACCTGGAGGTTCCCTCCAGATTTCACAACGCTTTCTTTCCAAACTCCATATGTTTCAGGTCTTGGACCTGTTCCTGGGCTCTTGCACTCTGATATCCATCTCACCCGCTTGTAAGCATCCATCACATCCGGCATGGAAACCTGGAGGTTCCCTCCAGATTTCACCACGCTTTCTTTCCACTCTCCGTGTGTTTCAGGTCTTGGATCTGTTCCTGGGCTCCTACACACTGATATCCATCTCACCCGCTTGTAAGCATCCATCACAGCAGAAATGGAAACCTGGAGGTTCCCTCCAGATTTCACAACGCTTTCTTTCCAATCTCCTTGTGTTTCAGGTCTTGGATCTGTTCCTGGGCTCCTGCACTCTGATATCCATCTCACCCGCTTGTAAGCATCCATCACAGCAGGCATGGAAACCTGGAGGTTCCCTCCAGATTTCACCACGCTTTCTTTCCAAACTCCATATGTTTCAGGTCTTGGACCTGTTCCTGGGCTCCTGCACTCTGATATCCATCTCACCCGCTTGTAAGCATCCATCACATCCGGCATGGAAACCTGGAGGTTCCCTCCAGATTTCACAACGCTTTCTTTCCACTCTCCTTGTGTTTCAGGTCTTGGACCTGTTCCTGGGCTCCTGCACTCTGATATCCATCTCACCCGCTTCTAAGTGTCCGTCACAGTCCGGCGTGGAAGCCTGGAGGTTCCCTCCAGATTTCACGACGCTTTCATCACCAGTGGACTTAACTTTTTCGCCTTTACTTGGACCTCGCTGGACGAAGACCTCTGCATGTTATCTTTGCTTTCATTTTTAAATAAATAAACATGAAATAAAACAATATGCCTTTTCCATTAGGTTATTCCATGTTAATCCATATAAAGTGGCAAACAGAGTGAAATGTGAATGAAACAGGACACATTGTTTATAAAACATTTATGCCCTACTCATTATTGTGATGATAATACAAACTCAACTTATTAAATGTTAAATATGAAAGCTGCTCGTACTAAATTTAATATAACCAACAAGTTTTTACCCCTCAGTCCTAAAAGGCTGATAATGGTGGCATAGACAAGTTTGTGAATGAGGTGATGTAGGAACTGATACCGTGTTTATCTATTAACAGGTGATTTTAAATTTCAGTAATCTCAAACGACCTCAAGGTCAATGTAACAGGTTAAGTTTTCTTAAAATGATGAAAGGCTCGTGTTCAAGCTGATACTTAAATTGTATTTCTTTAGAAATCAGTTTTGGTTCTGTGAGGGGAAACACAATGAGGAAAAAAATGCACAAAAGAACAGCCTGAAACAAAAAACAAAATACAACAAGAAAATCTCAAAAACATGAGAAATACGAAGAGGAAACAAGAACTAAATGCATGTGGAAAAAAATTATAACAAAACAAAAGCAACATTTAAAAAGACCCAAACGAAAACAAATTAACAAAGAGAATAACATGAGAACACAGGGATTGGACAAGGCAGAAAATAAGAAAAAGGTGAACAAATGAGATAAAACAACATTTAAACACCAAGAAAATTAAAGATGACAAATTTTAATGACATGAATGAAAGCAGGAGAAATAAAGATTTGGCAATGAGTGGGTGGAAACAAGGGAAATTACAAACTGGGAGTCTTCATCCTTCCTGCCACTCAAAACCTGTCATTGTACCAGAAAAGGAACGGCACACGTCATCCTTTGTCATGCAGCCACTTTAAAAGTTACTTTAATTTTCAAACTGATGCTGTGTGTATCAACACATTCACAAGCTATCACATTCACAAACTTGAGTGCCGAGATTGTGAATGTGATAACTTGTGAATGAGTTGATGTATGGTGTCGAACTTGATGCTGTGGGTGTGTCTACTAAAATTTTTCCACAAATTCAAATACAGTTACTTTGACTTCAAGATCAAGGTCAGAGGTCAAGTTTTCGCATAATCTTGTGAATGCACCACATAATACCTTCTGTCATCGATTACATCTGCATACAGTATCAGTGTTCTTTGGCTAGCTGATCACATTAAATCATCACATGTGACATCTGCATTACATTACATACCTCCATCGTGTCTGCATAATAGTGAAAGGCAATGAAAACTCTGGGCTGCTGGGCTTTTTTTCATAATCACTTTAATATATGCAACAACGATTAAACATCTGTATTGTTGCTCATTCTATTTAATGATATAAAACACATTAGAGGTCAAATAGTTTTTCAGCTAATCAGTACATTAACAAAAACTCTTCACATTATCTTCTTAAACTTTCTGTGTGACAGGATTTTGTATTTTTTAATATTTTATAGAAGAAACAACAACAAATAATCATTAGATAAATCACTAATGCCAATAAATGTTTCAACAATACAGTGTTCAGACCAAGTTTTGCCTTTTGTATCTTTCACAAATACAGTTACAACCAATAACTGACATCTTCTTTTGTTGTTGTTTTCTACATTAAAGCAAAGGTAAATCTTTCAGCTGCAGGTCTGTACAAGCAGCAGTAAGTTTGTACTGCACACAGGCTTTTACTGCCAGCATGATGGGTTTTTTTTTTTTTTTACCTGTTCTTAAAATATTTGAAATATTGTATTTGCATCACTTTGCATCTTTGACTTTCTATTTACTCTGCATAAAATCTAAATTTGTATAAATTTAATCTGGAAAGTAGACCATTGGATTGTATATAAAAGTGAGCATTGTGGCCAGTGGCATTACTGTTTTGTGTTTTTGAAACTAGTTATGAAAAGCATGGGAGGATCTGTCTGAGAAACTCAATGCTGAAGAAAGAAGCCACATCCAAAGGCAGGCCCTGCTTTACTATTTTATCCTCAATGAAACTACAATTGAAAAAATAAAGATTGTACTATATTAAAAAAAATACTCTGAAGCCGTGAATCTGGTAAAAAGTGTTCACTGAGGTTAAAGATCTGCAAATACGCTTGTAGACTTATATTTTCACCCCCTGCTGGCCATTAAAAAGAATGCAGGTTTGAGACTTTCACTTTTTCAGGCTATGTCACTGAATCCAGTCTGTGATTGCAGCCCTAAGCCACTCCCACACAAACACTGCCTGCATCGATATCATATAATGGAGATATTTTTTTATTGTAGAAATCTCCATAATAGTTGTGCGTTGAAGAGTAAACTCCTGGCTGAATTTTACAGCAGATTATTTCATTCTCATTCAAATTCTTCTTAGACATCAGGCAGAAGGATATGTGGAAATTCTTTTCGGAGCACAGGAAGCGATAAAGCAAATGAAATGTGAAATGCTGCAGCTCACCATGACACTGAACCTCCTCAACACCCTCATCACGCATGAAAAATGGCCTCGCTGAGCTGTTTTTCTGACTCCACCTTATGTAATCCTTCACATTTCACAAATATATTAAATTAAATTTGCTAAAGAAAGTTGCCAAAGTGGGGAAATGCCTATAGCAACAATAATTTGCAGTTAAAACAGGATCCAATCAAATTTGACATAGTAAAGTTAATAAACCGATTTAGAGTGTTAGAAATTTGAAATGCAAAATGGTTACATTTCTAGTTATATATTTATCCACAGATTAATGGAACCAATCAGAATTTTAGTTGTATAATTTCCATCCCATTCACAGGTCCATAAATGAAAGTAAATACACAGCTGCACACTTTTTTGTGCACAGCAACATCTGTAGCTTTCCGTACGACTGTGTGGCGGCCAGGCCTCTGAGCTTGGGCCTGATGTCTCTCATTTATCTTCTAGAGGCGTCAGATTCAGCACTTTGGCTCCAGAGTTATTACTTTCTTTATAAAACAACAGCCAAAGATAACACCCTTGACTCCTTCCATATTTTTTCTCTCTGTTTGTTTGTCATCTCCTTTTAAAAAACCGATATGTTAAGTTAACCATAAAAACAAGCAAAAGAAGGTTGAATTTTTTTTAAGTAAATCATTTTGTACTGGCATTAGTTTTTTAGAAAATAAAGGGCAGTTTGTAGTATACTACAGTATTTATACATGTTTTTTATTTGTAATTTTAACATGTTTTTAATTAAAGTTACAGTATATCTTCATAGCATCCAAGTGGCAGTTTCTTCAGCTTTTCTTTCCAGCTCAAATTCAAATTGGATTTTGTGCCATTTCATTTCCAACTTAACAAACAAGAAGTAAAGGGACAAAAATTGCAATTTTTTTAAAGTCAGTGAATGTAAGACTGAACTGAAAAAAAAGCATGTTGATTTTTACAGATCATATTCTCTGTATTTTCAGCAGACTTAATTTCTTTGGACATTTCTAAATAAAAAGAGCTGCAGATTGGTGACAAAATAAATTTAAAAAACACTTAACCCCATATAGTGAAAGGATCTGATTGTTCTGTTATGCATTGCTTTTTCTTTGGTTCAAAAAGCTAGAAAATCACAGATGTAGGTATGTTGTGTCTTGGCTGTGTTCTGTGTATCTTTTATAACACTGTGCAGCTCATAACAGATAGAAGAGCTTAGGAATTAAAAAAGGATTTCACCTGAAAACTCACAGAGCTTTTTACTTTGTGTACTGTTTATATGTGCCACTAAAATGCTGCATATGTACTGCTGAAATAATAAAATGTAGATTTGTTTAAACAGGTGAACTTCAATGTGGTTCACCTTCACTGGTGGTGGTCAGAGGGCCCGGTGGCGCCAGTGTCCGGCAGCCTCGCCTCTGTCAGTGCGCCCCAGGGCAGCTGTGGCTACAATGTAGCTTGCCATTGCCAGTGTGTGAATGTGTGTGTGAATGGGTGAATGACTGAATGTAGTGTAAAGCGCTTTGGGGTCCTTAGGGACTGAGTAAAGCGCTATACAAATGCAGGCCATTTACCATCAGAAAGATGGCAACTGCTTCTTTTAGCATCCAGCGCTACTGAAGAGTAGCGTTCACAAATGTACTAACACTTTCTAAGTATAACATCTTGATGCATGCTCAATCATCCAGGTAAGTAGATCAGTACGTCAGTATGATCAAACAGCATGCAAGATGGCTGATTACAGGAACCACCTGAGATTCAGCCTCAGATGCCGACAAGACAGGATTACTCCTAAAAGTCTGCTAAAAGCTGCTTAATGAACGGGTGAGGCAAACAAGTTTTACCATCGACGTGTTAAAATCTGAAGAGGAGTGGATCCAACAGAGACTTACAATGCTTCTAGATGACAATACTCTTAAAAAGGTGTTTGAATTCACCGAGAAGGATCGTCTAGCACAGCACGAGAAGTCTAAAAACCGGCAACAGAGTTTGACTTGTTGTGCGTCGGAAACCACAGCAAAATACAAAGAGTGTCCTCAGTGGTCAGAAGAGAGAAGGATGCCATACCGAGGATGTGGACAAGTGGGTGAAGAATTTGTCTGAAGACAGCTCACCCAAACAGAGAAAAACATCCTTGCTAAAGGTTTGAATTTTGCTGTGACGCCAAGACAAATCCCGCTAGTGGAACTGATCACAGCCACAGCAAGAGCAATTTGAAAGAACAATATTGCAGACGTGGAAGCAGAGCAACTACGGGCAGACGTTTCGGTCTGTCTCAGCAACGCAAAGCCCCCAGCATCCAACATCAGCATGGAGGAGAGGAAGGCACTCCCATCACATTATCATCCTTTAGGCAGACAAAGGTAGGTGCACAGTTTTGCTAAACCAGCAAGACTATCATGAGAACATTTCGTCACTGCTCAGTGACGAAAATACTTATGAGCCCCTGAAACAAGACCCAGGAAATGGTTACAGGAAGAGGGTGATAGACTGTCTGAAGTGGAAGGGTAGCCTTCTTAGATTGTGACATTTCCATCAGTAATGGGGACATCTAAAAGCTGATGTGTACCGTAAACCTACGCATACGGATCAGTATTTAAGGTTTGACTCTCATCATCCAATGGAGCATAAACTGGTTGTCATCAGGATGCTACAACAGAGAGCGAACACCATCCCCACAGACACAGCGGCCAGAGAAGCAGAAGAACATCACATCAAGAATGCCCTGAGTAAATGTGGTTACTCCAGCTGGACTTTTGTCAAAGCTGGGAAGGCACCTAAAGAAAGCTCCAGCCGATCCAGGAGAGAAGGACAGCTGCCTTCTCGAAAGCCTGTAGGGATCCCGTATGCATCAGGAGTATCAGAACATTTGAGATGCATTGTTTCTAAACACCACATCTCTGTGGCTTGAATTTAAGAGAACAAACGTTATAGGATTTCCTTACCTGGATACCTGGATTACCTTTAAGACCTACCATAGAACCAAGTCCGCCAGAGCTTATATTATATTTTACATGCTGTAGTGCCATTTTTGGGAGCATTGCAAGTTGATATACATCAATACAACCATTATAACCCAAATTTTAATAATATGTATGCATTAAGTGCATAGTAAGTACATAAATTGCAAAAAAGTGCAATAAACTACAAAAAATTGAAAATCGTTTTTGTTTTTTTAACATATATTTCTAGTTAGAGAAATTTAAGAGGCTTATCCCTCAAAACTGTAAATACAAAAAGTTGCACAAACTAGTTTCCCACCACAGGAAATTTATTTTAAGTGTCTTCATAGTTTTATTTTTGACATACACCAATTTTCATATACTGCAGGAAAATCGAAAATAAATATTATAATGCAAATTTGCGAAAAAAAAAAAACAGCATATGCATCAAAATAAACTATTTCCAGCAGTGCAATATGAGTCCTAGGCATCCCAGAAACGACACAGAAAGTCATAAAGTCAAGCATAACTTTTAAAAACACAAGTATAGGCTCATAAGCCCCTGATGGTAAAAAAAAAACTACATTTCCGCAAAATGACGTCACTTCCGGTTTCGGGCAGATCACGGCGGACATGCGATAGTTCGTGCTGATGGAGTAGGAAGTGTTACAAACAGCTGATCGGATCGGCAAAGCGTGTTTCTGGAATATTATGTTTTTGTTGCTGCAAGCGCTTTTTATGCAGTTTTTGCAAAGCTATATGTGGAAGGAAACCGTGACCTAGGACAAGCTGATGGCATAAAATGTAAGTACAACTCCTCCGGTTTCATATGCAAAAAAAATTATTGCGCTAGCTTACATGGTTGCAGTGCTACCGGGATTTAAAAACAGTTACACAACAGAGGTAGCGGGATCGATGCCCGCATCCTCCAAAAGACTTTTCCTTTAAGCATCAACACAAAAACATTTCCCTTCCACAGTAAACAAATTCCTTCAAGCTCTGTGTTCAGCTACCCCTGGTTAAGTAAGGTCACACTGGAAGGAGCAGCAGTCCCAGTTCAAGGTCCACATGCAATACCCCCCATGTGTCTAGACTCAGCACTGTGCTTATACTCCCTACATTGGCACTTATCACCCTAAACAATGGAGGAGTGAAATGGTCACGACTTAAACTAGATTTACTGCCTGCCACCTTTTTTCTTTTTAACTGCCTGTGCATGTGAAACAAGTGCTCTAACATTAGTTTTTATCAACAGAAAATGTTTATGTTTAAAGTTTGTATAATAAATAAATAAACTTTATTTACTTTGAATACACTCTAAGTTTTATGTGTATGAGGTAGTTGGTTACTAGTGATGACCAAATTAAGTTTTCTGAAACACTGAAGCTTGTATAGAAAAAGGGTTCATTACTCAAAGCTTTTTAACACAATCGTCTTTGGTGGCATCTTTGCTTCTGGAAATTATACTGGGATAGTTCCTCCCTCCAGCACTCCACGGTCACAGTCAGTTGTTAGCGGGAGTAGCATTCATGTGATCAAAAAATACACCAGTGGGGAATTAGCATCTCTAAACAACAAATCAGAAAAGTTTGATTTTGCAGGTTGAAAGATTGATCCAATCACTCTGAAAAGACTTTCTAACAGCTCTTCTCCCTTTTAATGTCTCACAAAACTGAAAAACATCCCTGCTCATCCTAAAATAATATCAATAATTATTTCTGCAGATTTGTGGAGGGGAATTGGAAGCAGGAAATCGCTGCACGTCAGCAGGTGAAAAGAAAAGAGAGGGAGAAGTTAAGTTGGACATGTGTGTGTGTGTCACAGAGATCACACAGCTGAGGCATGTGGAGGTGTACAACACATAGGTGTTTTGACTGACAGCTTCTAGCTGTAATCACGTGTATGATTGTTTCCACATGTGAAACGGATGTAAAAATGATTGGATGAAAATCCCCCCGTGGCCGGCAGTCTGAATAAAGGCTGTGAAGTCGTGTCAACATGGTTTCAGTTATCCTGCAGGAAAGTAAGACTTTAACTTTTTATTTGATACATCAAAGCGTGAAGGTATGCAAGAGGGACTACTTTTACACACATGTAGACTATTGTACTGATGTTTCAAGTATATTTTTTTGTCTCTAACCACAAGATCAGATGTTTTCTGATAGTGAGTGAGGGTTTTTTTCCAGAGAGAGCAAATGTTTTTAATATATTGATCATTCTGAGCCATTTTAGTTCACAATGGAGAGGTCTGATGAAACTAAAATAATAATTTTAGTCAATTTTAGTCCATAGAATAGGCTGGAAAATCATGGGGAGACCTTTGCCTGTTCAAATCTCTTTCTGGTGTGATATCACACCCACATTGTGCCAGTGAGTTTAATCAAAGGATGAAAACTAACATTTTGTACCCAAAAACTATTGAGTATGGATGCAGTCATTTTGTAAATGATTCTGAAAAAAAAAAACCTTTAAAAATACAAGATAAATAATTGGTTCTCTTATATTATTTTTTATTTTTTACATACAGAATAATTAGCTAGTTCAGTTACAGAGCCAATGCATAACACCACCCACCTCAAAGTGCTTTATATCATCAGCTAGGCCATACAATACCAGAGAGAAGTCCAAAAATCACTCCCATTTAATAGGAAGAACCATTCAGCAGAACCAAGCTCTTAGGTTAAAGAAAAACATAAAAGAGGAAGAACGATCAACAAAACACAGACTACAGGAGAGAGAGGGCATTGTTAATGACGTGCAGCAGTGGCACATAGACACGTGGAGAAGAAATGCTGTGTCCATCATGGGAAGGCTTCCAACAGACTGATGTAAGATGCATAACTAAGTGATGTTTCAAAAAGGAACACTTTAAGGCTAACCTTAAAAATACAGGGACGTCTGTCTCCTGAATCCAAAGTGTAAATGGTTCTACAAAGGAACCTGAGACTTGAAGGCTCTGCCTCGCATTCTACTTTTAGAGGCTCTAGGAACGACAAGCAAGCCTGTAGTCGTTGATCAAAGTGCTCTACTGGGATAATATGGCACAGTGAGATCTGTAAGTTATCATGGCACATGATAATTCAAAACTTTGTATCTCAGGAGAAAGATTTTAACATTAGAACCACCTGTGTAATACTGTGTAGCTGACCTACCATAGATGAACACAAGACTTTGACAGTGAATTCTTTCAGGAGGTTGGAGCGTTCATGGATTGTTGTCAGCAGTTTGTGCCGTTAACACAAGGGACACTTCACAGTCACAGTAACAATAAATGCCAGAACCATAGACTGCATATAAAACATGAATGTAGCTTTGGCGTTTGGAAAGTGAAGCCAGTAATTCAGCTTTCAGTATTCCTGATGGCCATGAGGAGGGAACTCATTTGGTTTCGAAAATAATTCTTCTTCTATGGAAGTCTGGAAACAAAGACTTTGATCCACAACCTCAGGAAACACTTTCCTGATGAATTCGTGGCCAGAGTCACTAGTTTCAAGTCTTATTTAATACAATGTGACTTTCATTGTATAAATTATGTTCTCCTTTGTGTAACTGACAACTTGCAAGCCTTTGAGCGTGTGCCTCAATTAAACAGTGAAATCCACACTCACTTGTCATATCCCAGATTCAACATGTCTAGACTGTCACGGCAAAAGTGCACAGCTTGAGGCTTCATAACAAGTTTTTGCAAACTAATGGATGGACTCACAACAGTGACAGTCTGTGGCATAATGTTGCTTTCTAAAGATATGACCGGTGTTTTGTTTTGGCTTTTTTATATATATATTTTCTCATTTCTCATTTTTTTCTGAATTACAATATATGAGATTATTTTCTTGTTCATCCCATAAGAGCGCTCAGTTTCATAACAAGAAACCGAGGGTTCTTCATGTCTGGTTCAGACATGAAATTAACCAAAACATTGGTCCAACTCATGCATTTGCTGTCATGGTCTGGGTAGTTTTCCACAGCATCAGCTCCTCCCCCCTGGGTGGAGTCTTTGTTGTTCCTCACCTGATGGCAATCATACCGGCAGTATTTATGACCTGCGCACACAACTAGTCTTTGCCAGATTATCTGCCAACTTTAGTCATTCTCGGCCTCACGTCTGTTCCTTGGTGAATCATCGTGTGTACTTACCTTATTTCTGTTTTCTCGTCAGCATCTGGAACCCACCTACCAAGCTCTCCTGGATTCCAGTTTTCAGCTGCCGGTAACCTCTCCCTTTTCCAACGGCCAGTCTCTCCTGCCTGCCTCCCTGCATTGCACGCTGTACCCACCTGGGTCTTTGTCTCCTGCCCCCCCTCCCTCCCTCCTCCAAGCAACCTCCACCTGCAAGCACGTAAGACAGCTCAGTGTAATTATTCTTAGATGCACTCACAGCTCGCTGTTGGATTCCCCTGACTGCTCTCTCCTCTGTTTCAGTGCCCTGGCCAGCCACAGTTTCCCCTGCCCTGTCCCTGCACCCAGTCGTCCCTGTAATCTAGTCGTAGTTCCGTTATGGTCATAGTTTCTCTTACCTCAGACATCTAGTTTACGTTCCTTATTACTAGTCTGAGTTTTCTGTTGATTTCCAAACATTGAGAATAAAAGACCTTTTGTTACACCGCACCTCTCGCCTCCGGTTTTGAAACTGCACTTGAGTCCATCCCATTTCCACGGGCCACTGTGCCATGACATTTGCCACAACAAAGAAGGCAGATGTTGTAAATTCTCCTCAGCATCAACTCCACATGCCATCGTCCCTATTCTTCATCTCATTACTTGGCATATATAATCTCTGGTTGTACTGCTGCTTTTTGGGGCAGGGAGACAGAGTGAACTATAAAGGGTTTTATACAAGCTGAGGAGTGGAGTTAAACTGGAAGGCAGTCTGCATGTTTGTATGGAAACAATTCTTTCACGAGTTGCAATTCTGTTTGAGTCCAGATGTAAAAAGCCACAGGGAGAGAAAGATGCATATCAGTCTTGACACCTAAATCCAGGATGATGCTGCACTTGAAGTGCTATCCTAACCTCACCGAAAAGACTACATTTAGCAAAAGTATTCTCTGTGCATTTCTTTTCCTAAGCAATAATGATTCTGAACAAGCAGGATAGAAATTCCTCCAGTTATATTAAAGGATCCACATACTTTTTTGGGAAGAAAAGTGAGTTAGGTAACTTTAAACTTTGCATATTTGTTGGTGTAAGACAGGCTGGTCTGAGTATTTCAGAAACTGTTGATCTGCTAGGATTTTCCCACACAACCATCTCTGGGGATTAAAAAGAGGAACATATGCAGTGAGCAGCAGTCCTTTGAGTAAAATGCCTTGTTGATGTCAGAGGAGAATGGCGAGACTGCTTCAAGATAATAGGAAAGCAGAAATAACTCAAATAACCACTCATATCAACCAAGTGTGTAGAAAGACATCTCTGAATAACACATTGAATCCTGTAGCAGATGGTCTACAACAGCAGACTACATCAGGTCCCACTCCTGTCAACTAAGACAGCACAGACTCACCAAAATTGGAAATTAGAAGACTGGAAAACAATATGAGCAACATTCAGAAGGTAGGGTCAGAATTTTGCATAAAAAACACGAAAGTGTGTCTCCGTCATGCCTCGTTCAGGCAGTTTTGCTATACTATTGGCTGTAATTACTTCAGGTGAATGGAATGTCTCTAAATGCTCATCTCAGCCAAAAGCTAAGGATTTTTTTTAAAAACTGTGAATCATGCAAAACCGCTCTGGTAAATGCAGGAATTGTTTTAAAAAAGGGAAATGAGCATAATAAGTTCCCTTTGACAATATTTTGTCACAAATTATTATGATCCTACTTTAAGTCTAATCTCTGTACTCAAGTAATTACACTAAGTCATGCAAATGTTTTGTGTTTGTTCTTGACAAGGAAGCACGTTTTCTTTCTGGCTGCTTCTCTGTGGTCTGACCAGAAACTAACTCATCCTTATTCTAGAAGTGAACCACAACATGTGGCAACAGAGCCACAAACATGCGCTCATTCCTCTTGAGGGGAACTAGCAACTGAAAAAACAGAGATAGAAAGAGAGAAAGTCCCAGTGTTCCTCTCCACATCCATTTGTCTTTGGACTACATTCCTCTCCTCTTCCTCAAATGAAATGGTATCCCTGCAAACAATGAGAAGACTGAGCTGCAGGAGCATCTGCAGCATGTGAAGTGGGACATGAAACAAAAATTGGCTCACAAGGTCGAGGTCAGTGAAATCCACACTCAGCATCAGCAATTCTTGAGCCAAGGCGTTGGAGAGAAAGCAGGCGCGAACTGAAAATGGCCCTAGTCTCTTCCTAACATGCTTTATTTCCCACATACTTCGTGATCAGCAGGCCTCAGTATGTTATCAGGTAATACTGAGACAAACAGCTGCTTACGTGCTGAAAGTGGATGTATTATTTGAGTAAAGCATTACACATGAATCAGAAGAACAATACATTTTGACCAATAGGCTAACAATTAAAGTAACTCATCAGTATTAAAAATACAGCTGGAAAGGTGAACTGTTCCTACTTTAAGAGCAAGTGCAGGCAGATATGTTGCGAAATGTATTTACCATCATAATTAAATACAAAAAGAAAGAATGTGCAGAAAATCTGAACTCTAAACTCACACCTATGATATTAATTTAAAAATCATAGTTGACCTTTTCGAATTATTGTAACAAAAAAAGGAAAAAGTCTTTTCTGTGGCTAAGTCCTCAATTTTCCTTTATTCCTTGTAATGTTGTCAGTCTCCATATGAGTCACGTTGACCACGTGCTGTGTGCTTCATGCTTGCTCTGAATGTCAGGTTCGAATTGCATGTACCGATATTGCCTTGCCATGCCAGAGATATAAGATTGTGTGTAACTGTAAAATAAAATGACTATTATTTATTGCAATAAAATAACATAAACCACACACCAAAGTACACACAGGACTTTTTATTAGTAAGTTACATGCAGACACATGCACTGCCAGGACATTTAAAAAAAAAAAAATACTATGACATTCATCATGTTTCAGTTAAACAAGTTAAGATCAAGCAGTTAAGTAAGAAAAGATTTTTTCTGTTATAACAATTAGAACATGTATGATTGAACACAGAAGAAACGTGCACTTTACTGCACTGCAACATAGAAAATTATCCTAAGTGTAGAAAAACATATCATTTTCATTTGACAAACACTTGATGATACAAATGTGTTTGCAGTGACTGACTCACCCGAGTTTCTTCCAGAAGCCACAGGTTAACAGGTTAAAGGATATTTATTGTGTCACACAGCATGTTCTTTGGAAACTGTTCAGCGCAGCGGTTTGAGAAAATATCACAGGCTGTCTGAGCGAGCAGGGTTTCCTTCATGTCATACCCATACTCCAGAGGCAAGTGCGGTGTTGGTGGTGCATCACGGTGTAGTGTGATGTACCGGGTTGTCAAAACCGGCTGCTGACATGACAGAACACTGCCCTCCTGCACCAGCCCAAAGGCACTTTCCACAAGGGGCTTGTCAGGTCAGGGATCTGGTAATGGACCCACAATGCCTCTGTAGAATCCACTCCTAAAGAAAACATCAATGACAATAATTAAGGAAGAAGGTTATTATACTGAACAACAACTAAACTAAAAAGTGTGAAACAGTGGTGCATAAGTTAGAGACTGGGATGTATATATGTACATGACTGAGTTAGCCGTCTTCAGAAAGTGTAATGTTGTATGTAAATTAATACCTATTCTGACACATGCATGTATGAACAAATAGCAACATGCATTTGTAACACAGGAAACCAAATTTTACAAATCTAATTACCGTACTCCAGTCTGGGCCATCCTATTTGGTACCGGCTTAGTGAAGATCATAGAGTTGATAGGTCCTGGCTTCACACCCTAACAGAAGACACATTTACTATGGATGGTGTTGCTGTTCATATGTAAACATGGTCTAATTCAAAAACTTTAACCTTATTTAAATTACCACTGTCCGTGGCTTGTGCCATTGCTGTTCAGATTCGGTGCAGCTATGCACAGGGGGACAACCGGCACTCTGAGTTGTGAGTAGTGTGCTGTTTGGAAGAGCAGTGCCACTGTGTGATTGCACATAACAGCACCTGCCACACAGGAGCACTGGCTATGTGTCAGTACCACCGGCGATGAATCCAGAAGCTTAATCTAAGAAGAAAGAACTAAAATTAAAAATGTAACATCATCTTCATGGAAGAGCCGAACAGGAACATAGTTCAGTGTTATGGTTACTGACCCCTACAGGCTTACCCTCCTGAATGCTTAGTGTTTCCTTCTCTCCCTATTAAAACAATTTAACCATCCTTGATAACTGTAATAACTTAGATTGTGTATATTTGCAGTATTAACTTGGTGTAAATTTGTTTCTGATCACCCAAACACATCTGACTAGTCAAATTAGGTGTGATAAAGCAGGGGACAAGGAAAACATTCAAGTTGATGGGCCTTCAGGAATGAACTTAACTAATGCTTAAATGAACTGAACCCCACTGAACAGGGATTAACAACTTTACACAGCTTCCTGCCTACACTTAGTCTGTGTGGTGCCTCACTCTTCCTCATTGACCTGTAGCACAGGGCTCTCACACCGACTCCCCTGTCAACCTGTGTTTTTTGGACACTGAATAAAGATACAAGAACCATTAGCATTATTTCTGTACTACTCATGTCAACACGTCTTAAACATATATACTTTACACGTAGCAAGAGTAGCATTGGGTAGTTAACTACCTGCTTAGTTAG
>NW_020328984.1:0-26106 GCF_001858045.2 Oreochromis niloticus | reverse complement strand
AAACCTGGAGTTCCCCCAGATTTCACAACGCTTTGTTTCCACTCTCCTTATGTTTCAGGTCTTGGATCTGTTCCTGGGCTCCTGCACTCTGATATCCATCTCCACCCGCTTGTAAGCATCCATACAGCAGGCGTGGAAACCTGGGGTTCCTCCAGATTTCACAGCTTTCTTTCACATCTCCTTATGTTTCAGGTTCTTGGATGTGTTCCTGGGCTCCTGCACTCTGATATCCATCTCACCCGCTTGTAAGCATCCATCACAGCAGGCGTGGAAACCTGGAGGTTCCTCCAGATTTCACAACGCTTTGTTTCCAATCTCCTTGTGTTTCAGGTCTTGGATCTGTTCCTGGGCTCCTGCACTCTGATATCCATCTCACCCGCTTGTAAGCATCCATCACAGCACGTGGAAACCTGGAGGTTCCTCCAGATTTCACAACGCTTTCTTTCCAATCTCCTTATGTTTCAGGTCTTGGATCTGTTCCTGGGCTCCTGCACTCTGATATCCATCTCACCCGCTTGTAAGCATCCATCACAGCAGGCGAGGAAACCTGGATGTTCCCTCCAGATTTCACAACGCTTTCTTTCCAATCTCCTTGTGTTTCAGGTCTTGGATCTGTTCCTGGGCTCCTTCATTCTGATATCCAGCTCACCCGCTTGTAAGCATCCATCACAGCCAGCGTGGAAACTTGGAGGTTCCCTCCAGATTTCACAACGCTTTCTTTCCATCTCCTTGTGTTTCAGGTCTTGATCTGTTCCTGGGCTCCTGCACTCTGATATCCTCTCACCCGCTTGTAAGCATCCATCACAGCAGGCGTGGAAACCTGGAGGTTCCCTCCAGATTTCACAACGCTTTCTTTCCAATCTCCTTATGTTCAGGTCTTGGATCTGTTCCTGGGCTCCTGCACTCTGATATCCATCTCACCCGCTTGTAAGCATCCTCACAGCAGGCGTGGAAACCTGAAGGTTCCCTCCAGATTTCACACGCTTTCTTTCCACTCTCTTGTGTTTCAGGTCTTGGATCTTTCCTGGGCTCCTGCACTCTGATATCCATCTCACCCGCTTGTAAGCATCCATCACAGCAGGCGTGGAAACCTGGAGGTTCCCTCCAGATTTCACAACGCTTTCTTTCCAATCTCCTTGTGTTCAGGTCTTGGATCTGTTCCTGGGCTCTGCACTCTGATATCCATCTCACCCGCTTGTAAGCATCCATCACAGGCGTGGAAACCTGGAGGTTCCCTCCAGATTTCACAACGCTTTCTTTCCATCTCCTTGTGTTCAGGTCTTGGATCTGTTCCTGGCTCCTGCACTCTGATATCCATCTCACCCGCTTGTAAGCATCCATCACAGCAGGCGTGGAAACCTGAGGTTCCCTCCAGATTTCACAAGCTTTCTTTCCAATCTCCTTGTGTTTCAGGTCTTGGATCTGTTCCTGGCTCCTGCACTCTGATATCCATCTCACCCGCTTGTAAGCATCCATCACAGCTGGCGTGGAAACCTGGAGGTTCCCTCCAGATTTCACAACGCTTTGTTTCCAATCTCCTTGTGTTCAGGTCTTGGATCTGTTCCTGGGCTCCTGCACTCTGATATCCATCTCACCCGCTTGTAAGCATCCATCACAGCAGGCGTGGAAACCTGGAGGTTCCCTCCAGATTTCACAACGCTTTTTCCAATCTCCTTGTGTTTCAGGTCTTGGATCTTTCCTGGCTCCTGCACTCTGATATCCATCTCACCCGCTTGTAAGCATCCATCACAGCAGGCGTGGAAACCTGAGGTTCCCTCCAGATTTCACAACGCTTTCTTCCATCTCCTTGTGTTTCAGTCTTGGATCTGTTCCTGGGCTCCTGCACTCTGATATCCATCTCACCCGCTTGTAAGCATCCATCACAGCAGCGTGGAAACCTGGAGGTTCCCTCCAGATTTCACAACGCTTTTTTCCAATCTCCTTTGTTTCAGGTCTTGGATCTGTTCCTGGGCTCCTGCACTCTGATATCCATCTCACCCGCTTGTAAGCATCCATCACAGCAGGGTGGAAACCTGGAGGTTCCTCCAGATTTCACAACGCTTTCTTTCCATCTCCTTGTGTTTCAGGTCTTGGATTGTTCTGGGCTCCTGCACTCTGATATCCATCTCACCCGCTTGTAAGCATCCATCACAGCAGGCGTGGAAACCTGGAGGTTCCCTCCAGATTTCACAACGCTTTCTTTCCAATCTCCTTGTGTTTCAGGTCTTGGATCTTTCCTGGGCTCCTGCACTCTGATATCCATCTCACCCGCTTGTAAGCATCCATCACAGCAGGCGTGGAAACCTGGAGGTTCCCTCCAGATTTCACAACGCTTTCTTTCCAATCTCCTTGTGTTTCAGGTCTTGGATCTGTTCCTGGGCTCCTGCACTCTGATATCCATCTCACCCGCTTGTAAGCATCCATCACAGCAGGCGTGGAAACCTGGAGGTTCCCTCCAGATTTCACAACGCTTTCTTTCCAATCTCCTTGTTTCAGGTCTTGATCTGTTCCTGGGCTCCTGCACTCTGATATCCATCTCACCCGCTTGTAAGCATCCATCACAGCAGCGTGGAAACTGGAGTTCCCTCCAGATTTCACAACGCTTTTTCCATTCCTTTGTTTCAGGTCTTGGATCTGTTCCTGGGCTCCTGCACTCTGATATCCATCTCACCCGCTTGTAAGCATCCATCACAGCAGGCGTGGAAACCTGGAGGTTCCCTCCAGATTTCACAACGCTTTCTTTCCAATCTCCTTGTGTTTCAGGTCTTGGATCTGTTCCTGGGCTCCTGCACTCTGATATCCATCTCACCCGCTTGTAAGCATCCATCACAGCAGGCGTGGAAACCTGGAGGTTCCCTCCAGATTTCACAACGCTTTCTTTCCATCTCCTTGTGTTTCAGGTCTTGGATCTGTTCCTGGGCTCCTGCACTCTGATATCCATCTCACCCGCTTGTAAGCATCCATCACAGCAGGCGTGGAAACCTGGAGGTTCCCTCCAGATTTCACAACGCTTTCTTTCCAATCTCCTTGTGTTCAGGTCTTGGATCTTTCCTGGGCTCCTGCACTCTGATATCCATCTCACCCGCTTGTAAGATCCATCACAGCAGGCGTGGAAACCTGGAGGTTCCCTCCAGATTTCACAACGCTTTCTTTCCAATCTCTTATGTTCAGGTCTTGGATCTGTTCCTGGGCTCCTGCACTCTGATATCCATCTCACCCGCTTGTAAGCATCCATCACAGCAGGCGTGGAAACCTGGAGGTTCCCTCCAGATTTCACAACGCTTTCTTTCCAATCTCCTTTGTTTCAGGTCTTGGATCTGTTCCTGGGCTCCTGCACTCTGATATCCATCTCACCCGCTTGTAAGCATCCATCACAGCAGGCGTGGAAACCTGGAGGTTCCCTCCAGATTTCACAACGCTTTCTTTCCAATCTCCTTTGTTTCAGGTCTTGGATCTGTTCCTGGGCTCCTGCACTCTGATATCCATCTCACCCGCTTGTAAGCATCCATCACAGCAGGCGTGGAAACCTGGAGGTTCCCTCCAGATTTCACAACGCTTTCTTTCCACTCTCCTTATGTTTCAGGTCTTGGATCTGTTCCTGGGCTCCTGCACTCTGATATCCATCTCACCCGCTTGTAAGCATCCATCACAGCAGGCGTGGAAACCTGGAGGTTCCCTCCAGATTTCACAACGCTTTCTTTCCATCTCCTTGTGTTTCAGGTCTTGGATCTGTTCCTGGGCTCCTGCACTCTGATATCCATCTCACCCGCTTGTAAGCATCCATCACAGCAGGCGTGGAAACCTGGAGGTTCCCTCCAGATTTCACAAAGCTTTGTTTCCAATCTCCTTGTGTTTCAGGTCTTGGATCTGTTCCTGGGCTCCTGCACTCTGATATCCATCTCACCCGCTTGTAAGATCCATCACAGCAGGCGTGGAAACCTGAGGTTCCCTCCAGATTTCACAACGCTTTTTTCCAATCTCCTTGTGTTTCAGGTCTTGGATCTGTTCCTGGGCTCCTGCACTCTGATATCCATCTCACCCGCTTGTAAGCATCCATCACAGCGGCGTGGAAACCTGGAGGTTCCCTCCAGATTTCACAACGCTTTCTTTCCAATCTCCTTGTGTTTCAGGTCTTGGATCTGTTCCTGGGCTCCTGCACTCTGATATCCATCTCACCCGCTTGTAAGCATCCATCACAGCAGGCGTGGAAACCTGGAGGTTCCTCCAGATTTCACAACGCTTTCTTTCCAATCTCCTTGTGTTTCAGGTCTTGGATCTGTTCCTGGGCTCCTGCACTCTGATATCCATCTCACCCGCTTGTAAGCATCCATCACAGCAGGCGTGGAACCTGGAGGTTCCCTCCAGATTTCACAACGCTTTCTTTCCAATCTCCTTTGTTCAGGTCTTGGATCTGTTCCTGGGCTCCTGCACTCTGATATCCATCTCACCCGCTTGTAAGCATCCATCACAGCAGGCGTGGAAACCTGGAGGTTCCCTCCAGATTTCACAACGCTTTCTTTCCACTCTCCTTGTGTTCAGTCTTGGATCTGTTCCTGGGCTCCTGCACTCTGATATCCATCTCACCCGCTTGTAAGCATCCATCACAGCAGGCGTGGAAACCTGGAGGTTCCCTCCAGATTTCACAAGCTTTCTTTCCAATCTCCTTGTGTTTCAGGTCTTGGATCTGTTCCTGGGCTCCTGCACTCTGATATCCATCTCACCCGCTTGTAAGCATCCATCACAGCAGGCGTGGAAACCTGGAGGTTCCCTCCAGATTTCACAACGCTTTCTTTCCATCTCCTTGTGTTTCAGGTCTTGGATCTGTTCCTGGGCTCCTGCACTCTGATATCCATCTCACCCGCTTGTAAGCATCCATCACAGCAGGCGTGGAAACCTGGAGGTTCCCTCCAGATTTCACAACGCTTTCTTTCCAATCTCCTTGTGTTTCAGGTCTTGGATCTGTTCCTGGGCTCCTGCACTCTGATATCCATCTCACCCGCTTGTAAGCATCCATCACAGCAGGCGTGGAAACCTGGAGGTTCCCTCCAGATTTCACAACGCTTTCTTTCCACTCTCCTTGTGTTCAGGTCTTGGATCTGTTCCTGGGCTCCTGCACTCTGATATCCATCTCACCCGCTTGTAAGCATCCATCACAGCAGGCGTGGAAACCTGGAGGTTCCCTCCAGATTTCACAACGCTTTCTTTCCATCTCCTTGTGTTTCAGGTCTTGGATCTGTTCCTGGGCTCCTGCACTCTGATATCCATCTCACCCGCTTGTAAGCATCCATCACAGCAGGCGTGGAAACCTGGAGGTTCCCTCCAGATTTCACAACGCTTTCTTTCCATCTCCTTGTGTTTCAGGTCTTGGATCTGTTCCTGGGCTCCTGCACTCTGATATCCATCTCACCCGCTTGTAAGCATCCATCACAGCAGGCGTGGAAACCTGGAGGTTCCCTCCAGATTTCACAACGCTTTCTTTCCATCTCCTTGTGTTTCAGGTCTTGGATCTGTTCCTGGGCTCCTGCACTCTGATATCCATCTCACCCGCTTGTAAGCATCCATCACAGCAGGCGTGGAAACCTGGAGGTTCCCTCCAGATTTCACAACGCTTTCTTTCCATCTCCTTGTGTTTCAGGTCTTGGATCTGTTCCTGGGCTCCTGCACTCTGATATCCATCTCACCCGCTTGTAAGCATCCATCACAGCAGGCGTGGAAACCTGGAGGTTCCTCCAGATTTCACAACGCTTTCTTTCCAATCTCCTTGTGTTTCAGGTCTTGGATCTGTTCCTGGGCTCCTGCACTCTGATATCCATCTCACCCGCTTGTAAGCATCCATCACAGCAGGCGTGGAAACCTGGAGGTTCCCTCCAGATTTCACAACGCTTTCTTTCCATCTCCTTGTGTTTCAGGTCTTGGATCTGTTCCTGGGCTCCTGCACTCTGATATCCATCTCACCCGCTTGTAAGCATCCATCACAGCAGGCGTGGAAACCTGGAGGTTCCCTCCAGATTTCACAACGCTTTCTTTCCATCTCCTTTGTTTCAGGTCTTGGATCTGTTCCTGGGCTCCTGCACTCTGATATCCATCTCACCCGCTTGTAAGCATCCATCACAGCAGGCGTGGAAACCTGGAGGTTCCCTCCAGATTTCACAACGCTTTCTTTCCATCTCCTTTGTTTCAGGTCTTGGATCTGTTCCTGGGCTCCTGCACTCTGATATCCATCTCACCCGCTTGTAAGCATCCATCACAGCAGGCGTGGAAACCTGGAGGTTCCCTCCAGATTTCACAACGCTTTCTTTCCATCTCCTTGTGTTTCAGGTCTTGGATCTGTTCCTGGGCTCCTGCACTCTGATATCCATCTCACCCGCTTGTAAGCATCCATCACAGCAGGCGTGGAAACCTGGAGGTTCCCTCCAGATTTCACAACGCTTTCTTTCCATCTCCTTGTGTTTCAGGTCTTGGATCTGTTCCTGGGCTCCTGCACTCTGATATCCATCTCACCCGCTTGTAAGCATCCATCACAGCAGGCGTGGAAACCTGGAGGTTCCTCCAGATTTCACAACGCTTTCTTCCAATCTCCTTGTGTTTCAGGTCTTGGATCTGTTCCTGGGCTCCTGCACTCTGATATCCATCTCACCCGCTTGTAAGCATCCATCACAGCAGGCGTGGAAACCTGGAGGTTCCCTCCAGATTTCACAACGCTTTCTTTCCATCTCCTTATGTTTCAGGTCTTGGATCTGTTCCTGGGCTCCTGCACTCTGATATCCATCTCACCCGCTTGTAAGCATCCATCACAGCAGGCGTGGAACCTGGAGGTTCCTCCAGATTTCACAACGCTTTCTTTCCATCTCCTTGTGTTTCAGGTCTTGGATCTGTTCCTGGGCTCCTGCACTCTGATATCCATCTCACCCGCTTGTAAGCATCCATCACAGCAGGCGTGGAAACCTGGAGGTTCCTCCAGATTTCACAACGCTTTCTTTCCATCTCCTTGTGTTCAGGTCTTGGATCTGTTCCTGGGCTCCTGCACTCTGATATCCATCTCACCCGCTTGTAAGCATCCATCACAGCAGGCGTGGAAACCTGGAGGTTCCCTCCAGATTTCACAACGCTTTCTTTCCATCTCCTTGTGTTTCAGGTCTTGGACTGTTCCTGGGCTCCTGCACTCTGATATCCATCTCACCCGCTTGTAAGCATCCATCACAGCAGGCGTGGAAACCTGGAGGTTCCCTCCAGATTTCACAACGCTTTCTTTCCATCTCCTTTGTTTCAGGTCTTGGATCTGTTCCTGGGCTCCTGCACTCTGATATCCATCTCACCCGCTTGTAAGCATCCATCACAGCAGGCGTGGAACCTGGAGTTCCCTCCAGATTTCACAACGCTTTCTTTCCATCTCCTTATGTTTCAGGTCTTGGATCTGTTCCTGGGCTCCTGCACTCTGATATCCATCTCACCCGCTTGTAAGCATCCATCACAGCAGGCGTGGAAACCTGGAGGTTCCCTCCAGATTTCACAACGCTTTCTTTCCATCTCCTTATGTTTCAGGTCTTGGATCTGTTCCTGGGCTCCTGCACTCTGATATCCATCTCACCCGCTTGTAAGCATCCATCACAGCAGGCGTGGAAACCTGGAGGTTCCCTCCAGATTTCACAACGCTTTCTTTCCAATCTCCTTTGTTTCAGGTCTTGGATCTGTTCCTGGGCTCCTGCACTCTGATATCCATCTCACCCGCTTGTAAGCATCCATCACAGCAGGCGTGGAAACCTGGAGGTTCCCTCCAGATTTCACAACGCTTTCTTTCCATCTCCTTTGTTTCAGGTCTTGGACTGTTCCTGGGCTCCTGCACTCTGATATCCATCTCACCCGCTTGTAAGCATCCATCACAGCGCGTGGAACCTGGAGGTTCCCTCCAGATTTCACAACGCTTTCTTTCCATCTCCTTTGTTTCAGGTCTTGGACTGTTCCTGGGCTCCTGCACTCTGATATCCATCTCACCCGCTTGTAAGCATCCATCACAGCAGGCGTGGAAACCTGGAGGTTCCCTCCAGATTTCACAACGCTTTCTTTCCATCTCCTTTGTTTCAGGTCTTGGATCTGTTCCTGGGCTCCTGCACTCTGATATCCATCTCACCCGCTTGTAAGCATCCATCACAGCAGGCGTGGAAACCTGGAGGTTCCCTCCAGATTTCACAACGCTTTCTTTCCATCTCCTTTGTTTCAGGTCTTGGATCTGTTCCTGGGCTCCTGCACTCTGATATCCATCTCACCCGCTTGTAAGCATCCATCACAGCAGGCGTGGAAACCTGGAGGTTCCCTCCAGATTTCACACGCTTTCTTTCCATCTCCTTTGTTTCAGGTCTTGGATCTGTTCCTGGGCTCCTGCACTCTGATATCCATCTCACCCGCTTGTAAGCATCCATCACAGCAGGCGTGGAAACCTGGAGGTTCCCTCCAGATTTCACAACGCTTTCTTTCCAATCTCCTTTGTTTCAGGTCTTGGATCTGTTCCTGGGCTCCTGCACTCTGATATCCATCTCACCCGCTTGTAAGCATCCATCACAGCAGCGTGGAAACCTGGAGGTTCCCTCCAGATTTCACAACGCTTTCTTTCCATCTCCTTGTGTTTCAGGTCTTGGATCTGTTCCTGGGCTCCTGCACTCTGATATCCATCTCACCCGCTTGTAAGCATCCATCACAGCAGGCGTGGAAACCTGGAGGTTCCCTCCAGATTTCACAACGCTTTCTTTCCACTCTCCTTGTGTTTCAGGTCTTGGATCTGTTCCTGGGCTCCTGCACTCTGATATCCATCTCACCCGCTTGTAAGCATCCATCACAGCAGGCGTGGAAACCTGGAGGTTCCCTCCAGATTTCACAACGCTTTCTTTCCAATCTCCTTGTGTTTCAGGTCTTGGATCTGTTCCTGGGCTCCTGCACTCTGATATCCATCTCACCCGCTTGTAAGCATCCATCACAGCAGGCGTGGAAACCTGGAGGTTCCCTCCAGATTTCACAACGCTTTTTTCCAATCTCCTTTGTTTCAGGTCTTGGATCTGTTCCTGGGCTCCTGCACTCTGATATCCATCTCACCCGCTTGTAAGCATCCATCACAGCAGGCGTGGAACCTGGAGGTTCCCTCCAGATTTCACAACGCTTTTTTCCATCTCCTTGTGTTTCAGGTCTTGGATCTGTTCCTGGGCTCCTGCACTCTGATATCCATCTCACCCGCTTGTAAGCATCCATCACAGCAGGCGTGGAAACCTGAGGTTCCCTCCAGATTTCACAACGCTTTCTTTCCAATCTCCTTATGTTTCAGGTCTTGGATCTGTTCCTGGGCTCCTGCACTCTGATATCCATCTCACCCGCTTGTAAGCATCCATCACAGCAGGCGTGGAAACCTGGAGGTTCCCTCCAGATTTCACAACGCTTTCTTTCCAATCTCCTTTGTTTCAGGTCTTGGATCTGTTCCTGGGCTCCTGCACTCTGATATCCATCTCACCCGCTTGTAAGCATCCATCACAGCAGGCGTGGAAACCTGAGGTTCCCTCCAGATTTCACAAGCTTTCTTTCCATCTCCTTGTGTTTCAGGTCTTGGATCTGTTCCTGGGCTCCTGCACTCTGATATCCATCTCACCCGCTTGTAAGCATCCATCACAGCTGGCGTGGAAACCTGAGGTTCCCTCCAGATTTCACACGCTTTCTTTCCATCTCCTTATGTTTCAGGTCTTGGACCTGTTCCTGGGCTCCTGCACTCTGATACATCTCACCCGCTTGTAAGCATCCATCACAGCTGACGTGGAAACCTGGAGGTTCCCTCCAGATTTCACAACGCTTTCTTTCCAATCTCCTTGTGTTTCAGGTCTTGGATCTGTTCCTGGGCTCCTGCACTCTGATATCCATCTCACCCGCTTGTAAGCATCCATCACAGCAGGCGTGGAAACCTGGAGGTTCCCTCCAGATTTCACAACGCTTTCTTTCCACTCTCCTTGTGTTTCAGGTCTTGGATCTGTTCCTGGGCTCCTGCACTCTGATATCCATCTCACCCGCTTGTAAGCATCCATCACAGCAGGCATGGAAACCTGGAGGTTCCCTCCAGATTTCACAACGCTTTCTTTCCAACTCCATATGTTTCAGGTCTTGGACCTGTTCCTGGGCTCTGCACTCTGATATCCATCTCACCCGCTTGTAAGCATCCATCACATCCGGCATGGAAACCTGGAGGTTCCCTCCAGATTTCACCACGCTTTCTTTCCACTCTCCGTGTGTTTCAGGTCTTGGATCTGTTCCTGGGCTCCTACACACTGATATCCATCTCACCCGCTTGTAAGCATCCATCACAGCAGAATGGAAACCTGGAGGTTCCCTCCAGATTTCACAACGCTTTCTTTCCAATCTCCTTGTGTTTCAGGTCTTGGATCTGTTCCTGGGCTCCTGCACTCTGATATCCATCTCACCCGCTTGTAAGCATCCATCACAGCAGGCATGGAAACCTGGAGGTTCCCTCCAGATTTCACCACGCTTTCTTTCCAAACTCCATATGTTTCAGGTCTTGGACCTGTTCCTGGGCTCCTGCACTCTGATATCCATCTCACCCGCTTGTAAGCATCCATCACATCCGGCATGGAAACCTGGAGGTTCCCTCCAGATTTCACACGCTTTCTTTCCACTCTCCTTGTGTTTCAGGTCTTGGACCTGTTCCTGGGCTCCTGCACTCTGATATCCATCTCACCCGCTTCTAAGTGTCCGTCACAGTCCGGCGTGGAAGCTGGAGGTTCCCTCCAGATTTCACGACGCTTTCATCACCAGTGGACTTAACTTTTTCGCCTTTACTTGGACCTCGCTGGACGAAGACCTCTGCATGTTATCTTTGCTTTCATTTTTAAATAAATAAACATGAAATAAAACAATATGCCTTTTCCATTAGGTTATTCCATGTTAATCCATATAAAGTGGCAAACAGAGTGAAATGTGAATGAAACAGGACACATTGTTTATAAAACATTTATGCCCTACTCATTATTGTGATGATAATACAAACTCAACTTATTAAATGTTAAATATGAAAGCTGCTCGTACTAAATTTAATATAACCAACAAGTTTTTACCCCTCAGTCCTAAAGGCTGATAATGGTGGCATAGACAAGTTTGTGAATGAGGTGATGTAGGAACTGATACCGTGTTTATCTATTAACAGGTGATTTTAAATTTCAGTAATCTCAAACGACCTCAAGGTCAATGTAACAGGTTAAGTTTTCTTAAAATGATGAAAGGCTCGTGTTCAAGCTGATACTTAAATTGTATTTCTTTAGAAATCAGTTTTGGTTCTGTGAGGGGAAACACAATGAGGAAAAAAATGCACAAAAGAACAGCCTGAAACAAAAACAAAATACAACAAGAAAATCTCAAAACATGAGAAATACGAAGAGGAAACAAGAACTAAATGCATGTGGAAAAAATTATAACAAAACAAAAGCAACATTTAAAAAGACCCAAACGAAAACAAATTAACAAGAGAATAACATGAGAACACAGGGATTGGACAAGGCAGAAAATAAGAAAAAGGTGAACAAATGAGATAAAACAACATTTAAACACCAAGAAAATTAAAGATGACAAATTTTAATGACATGAATGAAAGCAGGAGAAAATAAAGATTTGGCAATGAGTGGGTGGAAACAAGGGAAATTACAAACTGGGAGTCTTCATCCTTCCTGCCACTCAAAACCTGTCATTGTACCAGAAAAGGAACGGCACACGTCATCCTTTGTCATGCAGCCACTTTAAAAGTTACTTTAATTTTCAAACTGATGCTGTGTGTATCAACACATTCACAAGCTATCACATTCACAAACTTGAGTGCCGAGATTGTGAATGTGATAACTTGTGAATGAGTTGATGTATGGTGTCGAACTTGATGCTGTGGGTGTGTCTACTAAATTTTTCCACAAATTCAAATACAGTTACTTTGACTTCAAGATCAAGGTCAGAGGTCAAGTTTTCGCATAATCTTGTGAATGCACCACATAATACCTTCTGTCATCGATTACATCTGCATACAGTATCAGTGTTCTTTGGCTAGCTGATCACATTAAATCATCACATGTGACATCTGCATTACATTACATACCTCCATCGTGTCTGCATAATAGTGAAAGGCAATGAAAACTCTGGGCTGCTGGGCTTTTTTTCATAATCACTTTAATATATGCAACAACGATTAAACATCTGTATTGTTGCTCATTCTATTTAATGATATAAAACACATTAGAGGTCAAATAGTTTTTCAGCTAATCAGTACATTAACAAAAACTCTTCACATTATCTTCTTAAACTTTCTGTGTGACAGGATTTTGTATTTTTTAATATTTTATAGAAGAAACAACAACAAATAATCATTAGATAAATCACTAATGCCAATAAATGTTTCAACAATACAGTGTTCAGACCAAGTTTTGCCTTTTGTATCTTTCACAAATACAGTTACAACCAATAACTGACATCTTCTTTTGTTGTTGTTTTCTACATTAAAGCAAAGGTAAATCTTTCAGCTGCAGGTCTGTACAAGCAGCAGTAAGTTTGTACTGCACACAGGCTTTTACTGCCAAGCATGATGGGTTTTTTTTTTTTTTTACCTGTTCTTAAAATATTTGAAATATTGTATTTGCATCACTTTGCATCTTTGACTTTCTATTTACTCTGCATAAAATCTAAATTTGTATAAATTTAATCTGGAAAGTAGACCATTGGATTGTATATAAAAGTGAGCATTGTGGCCAGTGGCATTACTGTTTTTGTGTTTTTGAAACTAGTTATGAAAAGCATGGGAGGATCTGTCTGAGAAACTCAATGCTGAAGAAAGAAGCCACATCCAAAGGCAGGCCCTGCTTTACTATTTTATCCTCAATGAAACTACAATTGAAAAAATAAAGATTGTACTATATTAAAAAAAATACTCTGAAGCCGTGAATCTGGTAAAAGTGTTCACTGAGGTTAAAGATCTGCAAATAGCTTGTAGACTTATATTTTCACCCCTGCTGGCCATTAAAAAGAATGCAGGTTTGAGACTTTCACTTTTTCAGGCTATGTCACTGAATCCAGTCTGTGATTGCAGCCCTAAGCCACTCCCACACAAACACTGCCTGCATCGATATCATATAATGGAGATATTTTTTATTGTAGAAATCTCCATAATAGTTGTGCGTTGAAGAGTAAACTCCTGGCTGAATTTTACAGCAGATTATTTCATTCTCATTCAAATTCTTCTTAGACATCAGGCAGAAGGATATGTGGAAATTCTTTTCGGAGCACAGGAAGCGATAAAGCAAATGAAATGTGAAATGCTGCAGCTCACCATGACACTGAACCTCCTCAACACCCTCATCACGCATGAAAAATGGCCTCGCTGAGCTGTTTTTCTGACTCCACCTTATGTAATCCTTCACATTTCACAAATATATTAAATTAAATTTGCTAAAGAAAGTTGCCAAAGTGGGGAAATGCCTATAGCAACAATAATTTGCAGTTAAAACAGGATCCAATCAAATTTGACATAGTAAAGTTAATAAACCGATTTAGAGTGTTAGAAATTTGAAATGCAAATGGTTACATTTCTAGTTATATATTTATCCACAGATTAATGGAACCAATCAGAATTTTAGTTGTATAATTTCCATCCCATTCACAGGTCCATAAATGAAAGTAAATACACAGCTGCACACTTTTTTGTGCACAGCAACATCTGTAGCTTTCCGTACGACTGTGTGGCGGCCAGGCCTCTGAGCTTGGGCCTGATGTCTCTCATTTATCTTCTAGAGGCGTCAGATTCAGCACTTTGGCTCCAGAGTTATTACTTTCTTTATAAAACAACAGCCAAAGATAACACCCTTGACTCCTTCCATATTTTTCTCTCTGTTTGTTTGTCATCTCCTTTTAAAAAACCGATATGTTAAGTTAACCATAAAAACAAGCAAAAGAAGGTTGAATTTTTTTAAGTAAATCATTTTGTACTGGCATTAGTTTTTAGAAAATAAAGGGCAGTTTGTAGTATACTACAGTATTTATACATGTTTTTTTATTTGTAATTTTAACATGTTTTTAATTAAAGTTACAGTATATCTTCATAGCATCCAAGTGGCAGTTTCTTCAGCTTTTCTTTCCAGCTCAAATTCAAATTGGATTTTGTGCCATTTCATTTCCAACTTAACAAACAAGAAGTAAAGGGACAAAAATTGCAATTTTTTTAAAGTCAGTGAATGTAAGACTGAACTGAAAAAAAAGCATGTTGATTTTTACAGATCATATTCTCTGTATTTTTCAGCAGACTTAATTTCTTTGGACATTTCTAAATAAAAGAGCTGCAGATTGGTGACAAAATAAATTTAAAAAACACTTAACCCCATATAGTGAAAGGATCTGATTGTTCTGTTATGCATTGCTTTTTCTTTGGTTCAAAAGCTAGAAAATCACAGATGTAGGTATGTTGTGTCTTGGCTGTGTTCTGTGTATCTTTTATAACACTGTGCAGCTCATAACAGATAGAAGAGCTTAGGAATTAAAAAGGATTTCACCTGAAAACTCACAGAGCTTTTTACTTTGTGTACTGTTTATATGTGCCACTAAAATGCTGCATATGTACTGCTGAAATAATAAATGTAGATTTGTTTAAACAGGTGAACTTCAATGTGGTTCACCTTCACTGGTGGTGGTCAGAGGGCCCGGTGGCGCCAGTGTCCGGCAGCCTCGCCTCTGTCAGTGCGCCCCAGGGCAGCTGTGGCTACAATGTAGCTTGCCATTGCCAGTGTGTGAATGTGTGTGTGAATGGGTGAATGACTGAATGTAGTGTAAAGCGCTTTGGGTCCTTAGGGACTGAGTAAAGCGCTATACAAATGCAGGCCATTTACCATCAGAAAGATGGCAACTGCTTCTTTTAGCATCCAGCGCTACTGAAGAGTAGCGTTCACAAATGTACTAACACTTTCTAAGTATAACATCTTGATGCATGCTCAATCATCCAGGTAAGTAGATCAGTACGTCAGTATGATCAAACAGCATGCAAGATGGCTGATTACAGGAACCACCTGAGATTCAGCCTCAGATGCCGACAAGACAGGATTACTCCTAAAAGTCTGCTAAAAGCTGCTTAATGAACGGGTGAGGCAAACAAGTTTTACCATCGACGTGTTAAAATCTGAAGAGGAGTGGATCCAACAGAGACTTACAATGCTTCTAGATGACAATACTCTTAAAAAGGTGTTTGAATTCACCGAGAAGGATCGTCTAGCACAGCACGAGAAGTCTAAAAACCGGCAACAGAGTTTGACTTGTTGTGCGTCGGAAACCACAGCAAAATACAAAGAGTGTCCTCAGTGGTCAGAAGAGAGAAGGATGCCATACCGAGGATGTGGACAAGTGGGTGAAGAATTTGTCTGAAAGACAGCTCACCCAAACAGAGAAAAACATCCTTGCTAAAGGTTTGAATTTTGCTGTGACGCCAAGACAAATCCCGCTAGTGGAACTGATCACAGCCACAGCAAGAGCAATTTGAAAGAACAATATTGCAGACGTGGAAGCAGAGCAACTACGGGCAGACGTTTCGGTCTGTCTCAGCAACGCAAAGCCCCCAGCATCCAACATCAGCATGGAGGAGAGGAAGGCACTCCCATCACATTATCATCCTTTAGGCAGACAAAGGTAGGTGCACAGTTTTGCTAAACCAGCAAGACTATCATGAGAACATTTCGTCACTGCTCAGTGACGAAAATACTTATGAGCCCCTGAAACAAGACCCAGGAAATGGTTACAGGAAGAGGGTGATAGACTGTCTGAAGTGGAAGGGTAGCCTTCTTAGATTGTGACATTTCCATCAGTAATGGGGGACATCTAAAAGCTGATGTGTACCGTAAACCTACGCATACGGATCAGTATTTAAGGTTTGACTCTCATCATCCAATGGAGCATAAACTGGTTGTCATCAGGATGCTACAACAGAGAGCGAACACCATCCCCACAGACACAGCGGCCAGAGAAGCAGAAGAACATCACATCAAGAATGCCCTGAGTAAATGTGGTTACTCCAGCTGGACTTTTGTCAAAGCTGGGAAGGCACCTAAAGAAAGCTCCAGCCGATCCAGGAGAGAAGGACAGCTGCCTTCTCGAAAGCCTGTAGGGATCCCGTATGCATCAGGAGTATCAGAACATTTGAGATGCATTGTTTCTAAACACCACATCTCTGTGGCTTGAATTTAAGAGAACAAACGTTATAGGATTTCCTTACCTGGATACCTGGATTACCTTTAAGACCTACCATAGAACCAAGTCCGCCAGAGCTTATATTATATTTTTACATGCTGTAGTGCCATTTTTGGGAGCATTGCAAGTTGATATACATCAATACAACCATTATAACCCAAATTTTAATAATATGTATGCATTAAGTGCATAGTAAGTACATAAATTGCAAAAAAGTGCAATAAACTACAAAAAATTGAAAATCGTTTTTGTTTTTTTAACATATATTTCTAGTTAGAGAAATTTAAGAGGCTTATCCCTCAAAACTGTAAATACAAAAAGTTGCACAAACTAGTTTCCCACCACAGGAAATTTATTTTAAGTGTCTTCATAGTTTTATTTTTGACATACACCAATTTTCATATACTGCAGGAAATCGAAAATAAATATTATAATGCAAATTTGCGAAAAAAAAAAACAGCATATGCATCAAAATAAACTATTTCCAGCAGTGCAATATGAGTCCTAGGCATCCCAGAAACGACACAGAAAGTCATAAAGTCAAACATAACTTTAAAAACACAAGTATAGGCTCATAAGCCCCTGATGGTAAAAAAAAAACTACATTTCCGCAAAATGACGTCACTTCCGGTTTCGGGCAGATCACGGCGGACATGCGATAGTTCGTGCTGATGGAGTAGGAAGTGTTACAAACAGCTGATCGGATCGGCAAAGCGTGTTTCTGGAATATTATGTTTTTGTTGCTGCAAGCGCTTTTATGCAGTTTTTGCAAAGCTATATGTGGAAGGAAACCGTGACCTAGGACAAGCTGATGGCATAAATGTAAGTACAACTCCTCCGGTTTCATATGCAAAAAAATTATTGCGCTAGCTTACATGGTTGCAGTGCTACCGGGATTTAAAACAGTTACACAACAGAGGTAGCGGATCGATGCCGCATCCCAAAGACTTTCTTTAAGCATCACACAAAACATTTCCTTCCCAGTAACAAATTCCTTCAAGCTCTGTGTTCAGCTACCCTGGTTAAGTAAGGTCACACTGGAAGAGCAGCAGTCCCAGTTCAAGGTCCACATGCATACCCCCATGTGTCTAGACTCAGCACTGTGCTTATACTCCTACATTGGCACTTATCACCCTAAACAATGGAGGAGTGAAATGGTCACGACTTAAACTAGATTTACTGCCTGCCACCTTTTTTCTTTTTAATGCCTGTGCATGTGAAACAAGTGCTCTACATTAGTTTTTATCAACAGAAATGTTTATGTTTAAGTTTGTATAAATAAATAAACTTTATTTACTTTGAATACACTCTAGTTTTATGTGTATGAGGTAGTTGGTTACTAGTGATGACCAATTAAGTTTTCTGAAACACTGAGCTTGTATAGAAAAGGTTCATTACTCAAAGCTTTTACACAATCGTCTTTGGTGGCATCTTTGCTTCTGGAAATTATACTGGGATAGTTCCTCCCTCCAGCACTCCACGGTCACAGTCAGTTGTTAGCGGGAGTAG
Organism: Oreochromis niloticus; assembly: GCF_001858045.2. Taxonomy (NCBI): domain Eukaryota; kingdom Metazoa; phylum Chordata; class Actinopteri; order Cichliformes; family Cichlidae; genus Oreochromis; species Oreochromis niloticus. The sequence goes on along the minus strand of NW_020328984.1, from coordinate 8,355 downwards.
CATTCATGTGATCAAAAAATACACCAGTGGGGAATTAGCATCTCTAAACAACAAATCAGAAAAGTTTGATTTGCAGGTTGAAAAGATTGATCCAATCACTCTGAAAAGACTTTCTAACAGCTCTTCTCCCTTTTAATGTCTCACAAAAACTGAAAAACATCCCTGCTCATCCTAAAATAATATCAATAATTATTTCTGCAGATTTGTGGAGGGGAATTGGAAGCAGGAAATCGCTGCACGTCAGCAGGTGAAAAGAAAAGAGAGGGAGAAGTTAAGTTGGACATGTGTGTGTGTGTCACAGAGATCACACAGCTGAGGCATGTGGAGGTGTACAACACATAGGTGTTTTGACTGACAGCTTCTAGCTGTAATCACGTGTATGATTGTTTCCACATGTGAAACGGATGTAAAATGATTGGATGAAAATCCCCCGTGGCCGGCAGTCTGAATAAAGGCTGTGAAGTCGTGTCAACATGGTTTCAGTTATCCTGCAGGAAAGTAAGACTTTAACTTTTTATTTGATACATCAAAGCGTGAAGGTATGCAAGAGGGACTACTTTTACACACATGTAGACTATTGTACTGATGTTTCAAGTATATTTTTTTGTCTCTAACCACAAGATCAGATGTTTTCTGATAGTGAGTGAGGGTTTTTTTTCCAGAGAGAGCAAATGTTTTTAATATATTGATCATTCTGAGCCATTTTAGTTCACAATGGAGAGGTCTGATGAAACTAAAATAATAATTTTAGTCAATTTTAGTCCATAGAATAGGCTGGAAATCATGGGGAGACCTTTGCCTGTTCAAATCTCTTTCTGGTGTGATATCACACCCACATTGTGCCAGTGAGTTTAATCAAAGGATGAAAACTAACATTTTGTACCCAAAAACTATTGAGTATGGATGCAGTCATTTTGTAAATGATTCTGAAAAAAAAAACCTTTAAAATACAAGATAAATAATTGGTTCTCTTATATTATTTTTTATTTTTACATACAGAATAATTAGCTAGTTCAGTTACAGAGCCAATGCATAACACCACCCACCTCAAAGTGCTTTATATCATCAGCTAGGCCATACAATACCAGAGAGAAGTCCAAAATCACTCCCATTTAATAGGAAGAACCATTCAGCAGAACCAAGCTCTTAGGTTAAAGAAAAAACATAAAAGAGGAAGAACGATCAACAAAACACAGACTACAGGAGAGAGAGGGCATTGTTAATGACGTGCAGCAGTGGCACATAGACACGTGGAGAAGAAATGCTGTGTCCATCATGGGAAGGCTCCAACAGACTGATGTAAGATGCATAACTAAGTGATGTTTCAAAAAGGAACACTTTAAGGCTAACCTTAAAAATACAGGGGACGTCTGTCTCCTGAATCCAAAGTGTAAATGGTTCTACAAAGGAACCTGAGACTTGAAGGCTCTGCCTCGCATTCTACTTTTAGAGGCTCTAGGAACGACAAGCAAGCCTGTAGTCGTTGATCAAAGTGCTCTACTGGGATAATATGGCACAGTGAGATCTGTAAGTTATCATGGCACATGATAATTCAAAACTTTGTATCTCAGGAGAAAGATTTTAACATTAGAACCACCTGTGTAATACTGTGTAGCTGACCTACCATAGATGAACACAAGACTTTGACAGTGAATTCTTTCAGGAGGTTGGAGCGTTCATGGATTGTTGTCAGCAGTTTGTGCCGTTAACACAAGGGACACTTCACAGTCACAGTAACAATAAATGCCAGAACCATAGACTGCATATAAACATGAATGTAGCTTTGGCGTTTGGAAAGTGAAGCCAGTAATTCAGCTTTCAGTATTCCTGATGGCCATGAGGAGGGAACTCATTTGGTTTCGAAAATAATTCTTCTTCTATGGAAGTCTGGAAAACAAAGACTTTGATCCACAACCTCAGGAAACACTTTCCTGATGAATTCGTGGCCAGAGTCACTAGTTTCAAGTCTTATTTAATACAATGTGACTTTCATTGTATAAATTATGTTCTCCTTTGTGTAACTGACAACTTGCAAGCCTTTGAGCGTGTGCCTCAATTAAACAGTGAAATCCACACTCACTTGTCATATCCCAGATTCAACATGTCTAGACTGTCACGGCAAAAGTGCACAGCTTGAGGCTTCATAACAAGTTTTTGCAAACTAATGGATGGACTCACAACAGTGACAGTCTGTGGCATAATGTTGCTTTCTAAAGATATGACCGGTGTTTTGTTTTGGCTTTTTTTTATATATATTTTTCTCATTTCTCATTTTTTTCTGAATTACAATATATGAGATTATTTTCTTGTTCATCCCATAAGAGCGCTCAGTTTCATAACAAGAAACCGAGGGTTCTTCATGTCTGGTTCAGACATGAAATTAACCAAAACATTGGTCCAACTCATGCATTTGCTGTCATGGTCTGGGTAGTTTTCCACAGCATCAGCTCCTCCCCCTGGGTGGAGTCTTTGTTGTTCCTCACCTGATGGCAATCATACCGGCAGTATTTATGACCTGCGCACACAACTAGTCTTTGCCAGATTATCTGCCAACTTTAGTCAGTTCTCGGCCTCACGTCTGTTCCTTGGTGAATCATCGTGTGTACTTACCTTATTTCTGTTTTCTCGTCAGCATCTGGAACCCACCTACCAAGCTCTCCTGGATTCCAGTTTTCAGCTGCCGGTAACCTCTCCCTTTTCCAACGGCCAGTCTCTCCTGCCTGCCTCCCTGCATTGCACGCTGTACCACCTGGGTCTTTGTCTCCTGCCCCCCCCCTCTCCTCCAAGCAACCTCCACCTGCAAGCACGTAAGACAGCTCAGTGTAATTATTCTTAGATGCACTCACAGCTCGCTGTTGGATTCCCCTGACTGCTCTCTCCTCTGTTTCAGTGCCCTGGCCAGCCACAGTTTCCCCTGCCCTGTCCCTGCACCCAGTCGTCCCTGTAATCTAGTCGTAGTTCCGTTATGGTCATAGTTTCTCTTACCTCAGACATCTAGTTTACGTTCCTTATTACTAGTCTGAGTTTCTGTTGATTTCCAAACATTGAGAATAAAAGACCTTTTGTTACACCGCACCTCTCGCCTCCGGTTTTGAAACTGCACTTGAGTCCATCCCATTTCCACGGGCCACTGTGCCATGACATTTGCCACAACAAAGAAGGCAGATGTTGTAAATTCTCCTCAGCATCAACTCCACATGCCATCGTCCCTATTCTTCATCTCATTACTTGGCATATATAATCTCTGGTTGTACTGTGGCTTTTGGGCAGGGAGACAGAGTGAACTATAAAGGGTTTTATACAAGCTGAGGAGTGGAGTTAAACTGGAAGGCAGTCTGCATGTTTGTATGGAAACAATTCTTTCACGAGTTGCAATTCTGTTTGAGTCCAGATGTAAAAAGCCACAGGGAGAGAAAGATGCATATCAGTCTTGACACCTAAATCCAGGATGATGCTGCACTTGAAGTGCTATCCTAACCTCACCGAAAAGACTACATTTAGCAAAAGTATTCTCTGTGCATTTCTTTTCCTAAGCAATAATGATTCTGAACAAGCAGGATAGAAATTCCTCCAGTTATATTAAAGGATCCACATACTTTTTTGGGGAAGAAAAGTGAGTTAGGTAACTTTAAACTTTGCATATTTGTTGGTGTAAGACAGGCTGGTCTGAGTATTTCAGAAACTGTTGATCTGCTAGGATTTCCCACACAACCATCTCTGGGGATTAAAAAGAGGAACATATGCAGTGAGCAGCAGTCCTTTGAGTAAAATGCCTTGTTGATGTCAGAGGAGAATGGCGAGACTGCTTCAAGATAATAGGAAAGCAGAAATAACTCAAATAACCACTCATATCAACCAAGGTGTGTAGAAAGACATCTCTGAATAACACATTGAATCCTGTAGCAGATGGTCTACAACAGCAGACTACATCAGGTCCCACTCCTGTCAACTAAGACAGCACAGCTCACCAAAATTGGAAATTAGAAGACTGGAAAAACAATATGAGCAACATTCAGAAGGTAGGGTCAGAATTTTGCATAAAAACACGAAAGTGTGTCTCCGTCATGCCTCGTTCAGGCAGTTTTGCTATACTATTGGCTGTAAATTACTTCAGGTGAATGGAATGTCTCTAAATGCTCATCTCAGCCAAAAAGCTAAGGATTTTTTTAAACTGTGAATCATGCAAAACCGCTCTGGTAAAATGCAGGAATTGTTTTAAAAAGGGAAATGAGCATAATAAGTTCCCTTTGACAATATTTTGTCACAATTATTATGATCCTACTTTAAGTCTAATCTCTGTACTCAAGTAATTACACTAAGTCATGCAAATGTTTGTGTTGTTCTTGACAAGGAAGCACGTTTTCTTTCTGGCTGCTTCTCTGTGGTCTGACCAGAAACTAACTCATCCTTATTCTAGAAAGTGAACCACAACATGTGGCAACAGAGCCACAAACATGCGCTCATTCCTCTTGAGGGGAAACTAGCAACTGAAAAAAACAGAGATAGAAAGAGAGAAAGTCCCAGTGTTCCTCTCCACATCCATTGTCTTTGGACTACATTCCTACTCCTCTTCCTCAAATGAAATGGTTATCCCTGCAACATGAGAAGACTGAGCTGCAGGAGCATCTGCAGCATGTGAAGTGGACATGAAACAAAATGGCTCACAAGGTCGAGGTCAACTTCAGCATCAGCACATTCTTTGAGCCAAGGCGTTGGAGAGAAGCAGGCGCGAACTGAAATGGCCCTAGTCTCTTCCTAACATGCTTTTATTCCACATACTTCGTGATCAGCAGCCTCAGTATGTTATCAGTAATACTGAGACAAACAGCTGCTTACGTGCTGAAATGTGGATGTATTATTTGAGTAAGCATTACACATGAATCAGAAGAACATACATTTTGACAATAGGCTAACAATTAAGTAAACTCATCAGTATAAAATACAGCTGGAAAGGTGAACTGTTCCTACTTAAGAGCAAGTGCAGGCAGATATGTTGCGAAATGTATTTACCATCATAATTAATACAAAAGAAAGAATGTGCAGAAAAAATCTGAACTCTAAACTCACACCTATGATATTAATTTAAAATCATAGTTGACCTTTTCGAATTATTGTAACAAAAAAGGAAAAAAGTCTTTTCTTGGCTAAGTCCTCAATTTTCCTTTATTCCTTGTAATGTTGTCAGTCTCCATATGAGTCACGTTGACCACGTGCTGTGTGCTTCATGCTTTGCTCTGAATGTCAGGTTTCGAATTGCATGTACCGATATTGCCTTGCCATGCCAGAGATATAAGATTGTGTGTAACTGTAAAATAAATGACTATTATTTATTTGCAATAAAATAACATAAACCACACACCAAAGTACACACAGGACTTTTATTAGTAAGTTACAATGCAGACACATGCACTGCCAGGACATTTAAAAAAAAAAAATACTATGACATTTCATCATGTTCAGTTAAACAAGTTAAGAATCAAGCAGTTAAGTAAGAAAAGATTTTTCTGTTTATAACAATTGAACATGTATGATTGAACACAGAAGAAACGTGCACTTTACTGCACTGCAACATAGAAAATTATCCTAAGTGTAGAAAAACATATCATTTTCATTTGACAAACACTTGATGATACAATGTGTTTGCAGTGACTGACTCACCCGAGTTTCTTCCAGAAGCCAGGTTAACAGGTTAAAGGATATTTATTGTGTCACACAGCATGTTCTTTGGAAACTGTTCAGCAGCGGTTTGAGAAATATCACAGGCTGTCTGAGCGGCAGGGTTTCCTTGATGTCATACCCATACTCCAGAGGCAAGTGCCGGTGTTGGTGTGCATCACGGTGTAGTGTGATGTACCGGGTTGTCAAAACCGGCTGCTGACATGACAGAACACTGCCCTCCTGCACCAGCCCAAAGGCACTTTCCACAAGGGGCTTGTCAGGTCAGGGATCTGGTAATGGACCCACAATGCCTCTGTAGAATCCACTCCTAAAGAAAACATCAATGACAATAATGTAAGGAAGAAGGTTATTATACTGAACAACAACTAAACTAAAAAGTGTGAAACAGTGGTGCATAAGTTAGAGACTGGGATGTATATATGTACATGACTGAGTTAGCCGTCTTCAGAAAGTGTAATGTTGTATGTAAATTAATACCTATTCTGACACATGCATGTATGAACAAATAGCAACATGCATTTGTAACACAGGAAACCAAATTTTACAAATCTAATTACCGTACTCCAGTCTGGGCCATCCTATTTGGTACCGGCTTAGTGAAGATCATAGAGTTGATAGGTCCTGGCTTCACACCCTAACAGAAGACACATTTACTATGGATGGTGTTGCTGTTCATATGTAAACATGGTCTAATTCAAAAACTTTAACCTTATTTAAATTACCACTGTCCGTGGCTTGTGCCATTGCTGTTCAGATTCGGTGCAGCTATGCACAGGGGGACAACCGGCACTCTGAGTTGTGAGTAGTGTGCTGTTTGGAAGAGCAGTGCCACTGTGTGATTGCACATAACAGCACCTGCCACACAGGAGCACTGGCTATGTGTCAGTACCACCGGCGATGAATCCAGAAGCTTAATCTAAGAAGAAAGAACTAAAATTAAAATGTAACATCATCTTCATGGAAGAGCCGAACAGGAACATAGTTCAGTGTTATGGTTACTGACCCCTACAGGCTTACCCTCCTGAATGCTTAGTGTTTCCTTCTCTCCCTATTAAAACAATTTAACCATCCTTGATAACTGTAATAACTTAGATTGTGTATATTTGCAGTATTAACTTGGTGTAAATTTGTTTCTGATCACCCAAACACATCTGACTAGTCAAATTAGGTGTGATAAAGCAGGGGACAAGGAAAACATTCAAGTTGATGGGCCTTCAGGAATGAACTTAACTAATGCTTAAATGAACTGAACCCCACTGAACAGGGATTAACAACTTTACACAGCTTCCTGCCTACACTTAGTCTGTGTGGTGCCTCACTCTTCCTCATTGACCTGTAGCACAGGGCTCTCACACCGACTTCCCCTGTCAACCTGTGTTTTTTGGACACTGAATAAAGATACAAGAACCATTAGCATTATTTCTGTACTACTCATGTCAACACGTCTTAAACATATATACTTTACACGTAGCAAGAGTAGCATTGGGTAGTTAACTACCTGCTTAGTTAGCCAACTACCTAACGCTATTATAAAAGTGTCTAACAACAAAAGTGACATTAGTTAAACCTCAACTATAAACACCGTTTAAGGAAACATGTAATGTAGAGAATTGACATCAAATGAAACACATAGCGGAGTAACGTAGTGTTTGCATTTCACGTTAGCTAACATTTCTTTGTCGGTTAATTTACGTTTTCTTACCTTCGTAGTTGTGTATATATGATGCAGCATATAACTTAAATCCTTTATCTAACATGCTGACGGGGTTGTCGTCACTCTGTAAATCCGATGAACATCAGTGATGTTCAAATTTGGGCGCTCTTGTAGGCAGCGAGTGCAAACGCGGAGGTCGGATTATGAATGAGTGGGAGGAGTTGCGCCATTAGAACGAAGATTACATGACGCGTCAAAAGGCTGAGTGCTTTGAAGTTCGGTCGTGCTTTGAAGTGCGGCCGTTAGGTCACGCCTACTGAGGGCATAAATAGAAGTCAAAAACAGCATTAGTTTGTGTTAGTCTGTTCCTCTCGCTTTGCGTTTCTTAACGTTTTGTCCATTTCCATCAGCATCGGCGGAGCCTTGGGCATACGCTGTGCGATTTTTTCAGTGGCGTTATTCAGCGCCTGCTCAAACTGTACGATTGACTCGCAGGGGTTAGAAGTTCGTAGGTCACGATGCAGGGTCTCACACTATACGGCCCGATGCTCTGATGCGACCTGAGTGCTCACACTAAGCATCAATCTGTCCCTCTCTCTCCCTCTCTGTCTTTCACTCACACAGACACACACACCACCACCATCAACTGTGCTAAATTGCTAATGAAAAATATTGATCAGGCAGCTGTGATTGAGCAGCAATGTCCATTCAAATATTTTCACGGTTGTTGTGGTCGTGATAATTTTGTGAGGAGACATCGAAAAGGCTCGGAAGAGCTTGCAAAAGTTCTACAAGTTGTGCTTTCATCGCTTGTGTCCAGATCACATGCTGCACTACTGTGCTGCTCCGTCTTTCGCCTTCATTTCTGTGTTTACGCGTGCGCAGTGTGAGAGGCTGCAGTGACCCTCACGATGGCCGACAGGATTTCAAACAGGCTTGATTTTCTTATGACCAAACGATTGATGTTGGGAGCTGGTCGAGGTGTTAATCGCTTCTTGTACCATGTATACAACACGATGCAC
>NW_020328983.1:0-12086 GCF_001858045.2 Oreochromis niloticus | reverse complement strand
AGTGTTGGACCTGTTCGTGGGCTCCTGCACTCTGATATCATCTCACCCGCTTGTAAGCATCCATCACAGCAGGCGTGGAAACCTGGAGGTTCCCTCCAGATTTCACAACGCTTTCTTTCCACTCTCCTTATGTTTCAGGTCTTGGATCTGTTCCTGGGCTCCTCCTTATGTTTCAGGTCTTGGACCTGTTCCTGGGCTCCTGCACTCTGATATCCATCTCCCGCTTGTAAGCATCCATCACAGCAGGCGTGGAAACCTGGAGGTTCCCTCCAGATTTCACAACGCTTTCTTTCCACTCTCCTTATGTTTCAGGTCTTGGACCTGTTCCTGGGCTCCTGCACTCTGATATCCATCTCACCCGCTTGTAAGCATCCATCACAGCAGGCGTGGAAACCTGGAGGTTCCCTCCAGATTTCACAACGCTTTCTTTCCATCTCCTTATGTTTCAGGTCTTGGATGTTCCTGGGCTCCTGCACTCTGATATCCATCTCACCCGCTTGTAAGCATCCATCACAGCAGGCGTGGAAACCTGGAGGTTCCCTCCAGATTTCACAACGCTTTCTTTCCACTCTCCTTATGTTTCAGGTCTTGGACCTGTTCCTGGGCTCCTGCACTCTGATATCCATCTCACCCGCTTGTAAGCATCCATCACAGCAGGCGTGGAAACCTGGAGGTTCCCTCCAGATTTCACAACGCTTTCTTTCCATCTCCTTATGTTTCAGGTCTTGGATGTGTTCCTGGGCTCCTGCACTCTGATATCCATCTCACCCGCTTGTAAGCATCCATCACAGCAGGCGTGGAAACCTGGAGGTTCCCTCCAGATTTCACAACGCTTTCTTTCCACTCTCCTTATGTTTCAGGTCTTGGACTGTTCCTGGGCTCCTGCACTCTGATATCCATCTCACCCGCTTGTAAGCATCCATCACAGCAGGCGTGGAAACCTGGAGGTTCCCTCCAGATTTCACAACGCTTTCTTTCCACTCTCCTTATGTTTCAGGTCTTGGATGTTTCCTGGGCTCCTGCACTCTGATATCCATCTCACCCGCTTGTAAGCATCCATCACAGCAGGCGTGGAAACCTGGAGGTTCCCTCCAGATTTCACAACGCTTTCTTTCCACTCTCCTTTGTTTCAGGTCTTGGATCTGTTCCTGGGCTCCTGCACTCTGATATCCATCTCACCCGCTTGTAAGCATCCATCACAGCAGGCGTGGAAACCTGAGGTTCCCTCCAGATTTCACAACGCTTTCTTTCCTCTCCTTATGTTTCAGGTCTTGGATCTGTTCCTGGGCTCCTGCACTCTGATATCCATCTCACCCGCTTGTAAGCATCCATCACAGCAGGCGTGGAAACCTGAGGTTCCCTCCAGATTTCACAACGCTTTCTTTCCATCTCCTTGTGTTTCAGGTCTTGGATCTGTTCCTGGGCTCCTGCACTCTGATATCCATCTCACCCGCTTGTAAGCATCCATCACAGCAGGCGTGGAAACCTGAGGTTCCCTCCAGATTTCACAACGCTTTCTTTCCACTCTCCTTATGTTTCAGGTCTTGGATCTGTTCCTGGGCTCCTGCACTCTGATATCCATCTCACCCGCTTGTAAGCATCCATCACAGCAGGCGTGGAAACCTGAGGTTCCCTCCAGATTTCACAACGCTTTCTTTCCATCTCCTTTGTTTCAGGTCTTGGATCTGTTCCTGGGCTCCTGCACTCTGATATCCATCTCACCGCTTGTAAGCATCCATCACAGCAGGCGTGGAAACCTGAGGTTCCCTCCAGATTTCACAACGCTTTCTTTCCACTCTCCTTATGTTTCAGGTCTTGGATCTGTTCCTGGGCTCCTGCACTCTGATATCCATCTCACCCGCTTGTAAGCATCCATCACAGCAGGCGTGGAAACCTGAGGTTCCCTCCAGATTTCACAACGCTTTCTTTCCACTCTCCTTATGTTTCAGGTCTTGGATGTTCCTGGGCTCCTGCACTCTGATATCCATCTCACCCGCTTGTAAGCATCCATCACAGCAGGCGTGGAAACCTGGAGGTTCCCTCCAGATTTCACAACGCTTTCTTTCCATCTCCTTGTGTTTCAGGTCTTGGATGTGTTCCTGGGCTCCTGCACTCTGATATCCATCTCACCCGCTTGTAAGCATCCATCACAGCAGGCGTGGAAACCTGGAGGTTCCCTCCAGATTTCACAACGCTTTCTTTCCAATCTCCTTATGTTTCAGGTCTTGGATGTGTTCCTGGGCTCCTGCACTCTGATATCCATCTCACCCGCTTGTAAGCATCCATCACAGCAGGCGTGGAAACCTGAGGTTCCCTCCAGATTTCACAACGCTTTCTTTCCAATCTCCTTGTGTTTCAGGTCTTGGATCTGTTCCTGGGCTCCTGCACTCTGATATCCATCTCACCCGCTTGTAAGCATCCATCACAGCAGGCGTGGAAACCTGGAGGTTCCCTCCAGATTTCACAACGCTTTCTTTCCATCTCCTTTGTTTCAGGTCTTGGACTGTTCCTGGGCTCCTGCACTCTGATATCCATCTCACCCGCTTGTAAGCATCCATCACAGCAGGCGTGGAAACCTGAGGTTCCCTCCAGATTTCACAACGCTTTCTTTCCAATCTCCTTATGTTTCAGGTCTTGGATCTGTTCCTGGGCTCCTGCACTCTGATATCCATCTCACCCGCTTGTAAGCATCCATCACAGCAGGCGTGGAAACCTGGAGGTTCCCTCCAGATTTCACAACGCTTTCTTTCCAATCTCCTTTGTTTCAGGTCTTGGATCTGTTCCTGGGCTCCTGCACTCTGATATCCATCTCACCCGCTTGTAAGCATCCATCACAGCAGGCGTGGAAACCTGAGGTTCCCTCCAGATTTCACAACGCTTTCTTTCCACTCTCCTTGTGTTTCAGGTCTTGGACTGTTCCTGGGCTCCTGCACTCTGATATCCATCTCACCCGCTTGTAAGCATCCATCACAGCAGGCGTGGAAACCTGAGGTTCCCTCCAGATTTCACAACGCTTTCTTTCCATCTCCTTGTGTTTCAGGTCTTGGATCTGTTCCTGGGCTCCTGCACTCTGATATCCATCTCACCCGCTTGTAAGCATCCATCACAGCAGGCGTGGAAACCTGAGGTTCCCTCCAGATTTCACAACGCTTTCTTTCCAATCTCCTTGTGTTTCAGGTCTTGGATCTGTTCCTGGGCTCCTGCACTCTGATATCCATCTCACCCGCTTGTAAGCATCCATCACAGCAGGCGTGGAAACCTGAGGTTCCCTCCAGATTTCACAACGCTTTCTTTCCACTCTCCTTTGTTTCAGGTCTTGGATCTGTTCCTGGCTCCTGCACTCTGATATCCATCTCACCCGCTTGTAAGCATCCATCACAGCAGGCGTGGAAACCTGTAGGTTCCCTCCAGATTTCACAACGCTTTCTTTCCATCTCCTTGTGTTTCAGGTCTTGGATGTGTTCCTGGGCTCCTGCACTCTGATATCCATCTCACCCGCTTGTAAGCATCCATCACAGCAGGCGTGGAAACCTGAGGTTCCCTCCAGATTTCACAACGCTTTCTTTCCATCTCCTTATGTTTCAGGTCTTGGATGTGTTCCTGGGCTCCTGCACTCTGATATCCATCTCACCCGCTTGTAAGCATCCATCACAGCAGGCGTGGAAACCTGGAGGTTCCCTCCAGATTTCACAACGCTTTCTTTCCAATCTCCTTGTGTTTCAGGTCTTGGATGTGTTCCTGGGCTCCTGCACTCTGATATCCATCTCACCCGCTTGTAAGCATCCATCACAGCAGGCGTGGAAACCTGAGGTTCCCTCCAGATTTCACAACGCTTTCTTTCCATCTCCTTGTGTTTCAGGTCTTGGATCTGTTCCTGGGCTCCTGCACTCTGATATCCATCTCACCCGCTTGTAAGCATCCATCACAGCAGGCGTGGAAACCTGAGGTTCCCTCCAGATTTCACAACGCTTTCTTTCCACTCTCCTTGTGTTTCAGGTCTTGGATCTGTTCCTGGGCTCCTCCTCTGATATCCATCTCACCCGCTTGTAAGCATCCATCACAGCAGGCGTGGAAACCTGAGGTTCCCTCCAGATTTCACAACGCTTTCTTTCCATCTCCTTGTGTTTCAGGTCTTGGATCTGTTCCTGGGCTCCTGCACTCTGATATCCATCTCACCCGCTTGTAAGCATCCATCACAGCAGGCGTGGAAACCTGAGGTTCCCTCCAGATTTCACAACGCTTTCTTTCCATCTCCTTATGTTTCAGGTCTTGGATCTGTTCCTGGGCTCCTGCACTCTGATATCCATCTCACCCGCTTGTAAGCATCCATCACAGCAGGCGTGGAAACCTGAGGTTCCCTCCAGATTTCACAACGCTTTCTTTCCATCTCCTTATGTTTCAGGTCTTGGATCTGTTCCTGGGCTCCTGCACTCTGATATCCATCTCACCCGCTTGTAAGCATCCATCACAGCAGGCGTGGAAACCTGGAGGTTCCCTCCAGATTTCACAACGCTTTCTTTCCACTCTCCTTATGTTTCAGGTCTTGGATGTGTTCCTGGGCTCCTGCACTCTGATATCCATCTCACCCGCTTGTAAGCATCCATCACAGCAGGCGTGGAAACCTGAGGTTCCCTCCAGATTTCACAACGCTTTCTTTCCATCTCCTTGTGTTTCAGGTCTTGGATGTTCCTGGGCTCCTGCACTCTGATATCCATCTCACCCGCTTGTAAGCATCCATCACAGCAGGCGTGGAAACCTGAGGTTCCCTCCAGATTTCACAACGCTTTCTTTCCATCTCCTTGTGTTTCAGGTCTTGGATGTGTTCCTGGGCTCCTGCACTCTGATATCCATCTCACCCGCTTGTAAGCATCCATCACAGCAGGCGTGGAAACCTGGAGGTTCCCTCCAGATTTCACAACGCTTTCTTTCCATCTCCTTGTGTTTCAGGTCTTGGATGTGTTCCTGGGCTCCTGCACTCTGATATCCATCTCACCCGCTTGTAAGCATCCATCACAGCAGGCGTGGAAACCTGGAGGTTCCCTCCAGATTTCACAACGCTTTCTTTCCATCTCCTTGTGTTTCAGGTCTTGGATGTGTTCCTGGGCTCCTGCACTCTGATATCCATCTCACCCGCTTGTAAGCATCCATCACAGCAGGCGTGGAAACCTGGAGGTTCCCTCCAGATTTCACAACGCTTTCTTTCCATCTCCTTGTGTTTCAGGTCTTGGATGTTTCCTGGGCTCCTGCACTCTGATATCCATCTCACCCGCTTGTAAGCATCCATCACAGCAGGCGTGGAAACCTGAGGTTCCCTCCAGATTTCACAACGCTTTCTTTCCATCTCCTTGTGTTTCAGGTCTTGGATGTTCCTGGGCTCCTGCACTCTGATATCCATCTCACCCGCTTGTAAGCATCCATCACAGCAGGCGTGGAAACCTGGAGGTTCCCTCCAGATTTCACAACGCTTTCTTTCCATCTCCTTATGTTTCAGGTCTTGGATGTGTTCCTGGGTTCCTGCACTCTGATATCCATCTCACCCGCTTGTAAGCATCCATCACAGCAGGCGTGGAAACCTGAGGTTCCCTCCAGATTTCACAACGCTTTCTTTCCATCTCCTTGTGTTTCAGGTCTTGGATCTGTTCCTGGGCTCCTGCACTCTGATATCCATCTCACCCGCTTGTAAGCATCCATCACAGCAGGCGTGGAAACCTGAGGTTCCCTCCAGATTTCACAACGCTTTCTTTCCACTCTCCTTGTGTTTCAGGTCTTGGATCTGTTCCTGGGCTCCTGCACTCTGATATCCATCTCACCCGCTTGTAAGCATCCATCACAGCAGGCGTGGAAACCTGGAGGTTCCCTCCAGATTTCACAACGCTTTCTTTCCACTCTCCTTGTGTTTCAGGTCTTGGATGTTCCTGGGCTCCTGCACTCTGATATCCATCTCACCCGCTTGTAAGCATCCATCACAGCAGGCGTGGAAACCTGAGGTTCCCTCCAGATTTCACAACGCTTTCTTTCCACTCTCCTTATGTTTCAGGTCTTGGACCTGTTCCTGGGCTCCTGCACTCTGATATCCATCTCACCCGCTTGTAAGCATCCATCACAGCAGGCGTGGAAACCTGAGGTTCCCTCCAGATTTCACAACGCTTTCTTTCCACTCTCCTTATGTTTCAGGTCTTGGATCTGTTCCTGGGCTCCTGCACTCTGATATCCATCTCACCCGCTTGTAAGCATCCATCACAGCAGGCGTGGAAACCTGGAGGTTCCCTCCAGATTTCACAACGCTTTCTTTCCATCTCCTTATGTTTCAGGTCTTGGATCTGTTCCTGGGCTCCTGCACTCTGATATCCATCTCACCCGCTTGTAAGCATCCATCACAGCAGGCGTGGAAACCTGAGGTTCCCTCCAGATTTCACAACGCTTTCTTTCCATCTCCTTGTGTTTCAGGTCTTGGATCTGTTCCTGGGCTCCTGCACTCTGATATCCATCTCACCCGCTTGTAAGCATCCATCACAGCAGGCGTGGAAACCTGAGGTTCCCTCCAGATTTCACAACGCTTTCTTTCCATCTCCTTTGTTTCAGGTCTTGGATCTGTTCCTGGGCTCCTGCACTCTGATATCCATCTCACCCGCTTGTAAGCATCCATCACAGCAGGCGTGGAAACCTGGAGGTTCCCTCCAGATTTCACAACGCTTTCTTTCCACTCTCCTTATGTTTCAGGTCTTGGATGTGTTCCTGGGCTCCTGCACTCTGATATCCATCTCACCCGCTTGTAAGCATCCATCACAGCAGGCGTGGAAACCTGAGGTTCCCTCCAGATTTCACAACGCTTTCTTTCCATCTCCTTGTGTTTCAGGTCTTGGATGTTCCTGGGCTCCTGCACTCTGATATCCATCTCACCCGCTTGTAAGCATCCATCACAGCAGGCGTGGAAACCTGAGGTTCCCTCCAGATTTCACAACGCTTTCTTTCCATCTCCTTATGTTTCAGGTCTTGGATCTGTTCCTGGGCTCCTGCACTCTGATATCCATCTCACCCGCTTGTAAGCATCCATCACAGCAGGCGTGGAAACCTGAGGTTCCCTCCAGATTTCACAACGCTTTCTTTCCATCTCCTTATGTTTCAGGTCTTGGATGTGTTCCTGGGCTCCTGCACTCTGATATCCATCTCACCCGCTTGTAAGCATCCATCACAGCAGGCGTGGAAACCTGGAGGTTCCCTCCAGATTTCACAACGCTTTCTTTCCACTCTCCTTATGTTTCAGGTCTTGGATGTGTTCCTGGGCTCCTGCACTCTGATATCCATCTCACCCGCTTGTAAGCATCCATCACAGCAGGCGTGGAAACCTGGAGGTTCCCTCCAGATTTCACAACGCTTTCTTTCCACTCTCCTTATGTTTCAGGTCTTGGATCTGTTCCTGGGCTCCTGCACTCTGATATCCATCTCACCCGCTTGTAAGCATCCATCACAGCAGGCGTGGAAACCTGGAGGTTCCCTCCAGATTTCACAACGCTTTCTTTCCACTCTCCTTATGTTTCAGGTCTTGGATGTGTTCCTGGGCTCCTGCACTCTGATATCCATCTCACCCGCTTGTAAGCATCCATCACAGCAGGCGTGGAAACCTGAGGTTCCCTCCAGATTTCACAACGCTTTCTTTCCACTCTCCTTATGTTTCAGGTCTTGGATGTTTCCTGGGCTCCTGCACTCTGATATCCATCTCACCCGCTTGTAAGCATCCATCACAGCAGGCGTGGAAACCTGGAGGTTCCCTCCAGATTTCACAACGCTTTCTTTCCACTCTCCTTATGTTTCAGGTCTTGGACCTGTTCCTGGGCTCCTGCACTCTGATATCCATCTCACCCGCTTGTAAGCATCCATCACAGCAGGCGTGGAAACCTGAGGTTCCCTCCAGATTTCACAACGCTTTCTTTCCACTCTCCTTTGTTTCAGGTCTTGGATGTGTTCCTGGGCTCCTGCACTCTGATATCCATCTCACCCGCTTGTAAGCATCCATCACAGCAGGCGTGGAAACCTGAGGTTCCCTCCAGATTTCACAACGCTTTCTTTCCACTCTCCTTATGTTTCAGGTCTTGGATTGTTCCTGGGCTCCTGCACTCTGATATCCATCTCACCCGCTTGTAAGCATCCATCACAGCAGGCGTGGAAACCTGAGGTTCCCTCCAGATTTCACAACGCTTTCTTTCCATCTCCTTATGTTTCAGGTCTTGGATCTGTTCCTGGGCTCCTGCACTCTGATATCCATCTCACCCGCTTGTAAGCATCCATCACAGCAGGCGTGGAAACCTGGAGGTTCCCTCCAGATTTCACAACGCTTTCTTTCCACTCTCCTTATGTTTCAGGTCTTGGACCTGTTCCTGGGCTCCTGCACTCTGATATCCATCTCACCCGCTTGTAAGCATCCATCACAGCAGGCGTGGAAACCTGGAGGTTCCCTCCAGATTTCACAACGCTTTCTTTCCACTCTCCTTATGTTTCAGGTCTTGGATCTGTTCCTGGGCTCCTGCACTCTGATATCCATCTCACCCGCTTGTAAGCATCCATCACAGCAGGCGTGGAAACCTGGAGGTTCCCTCCAGATTTCACAACGCTTTCTTTCCACTCTCCTTATGTTTCAGGTCTTGGACTGTTCCTGGGCTCCTGCACTCTGATATCCATCTCACCCGCTTGTAAGCATCCATCACAGCAGGCGTGGAAACCTGGAGGTTCCCTCCAGATTTCACAACGCTTTCTTTCCATCTCCTTTGTTTCAGGTCTTGGACCTGTTCCTGGGCTCCTGCACTCTGATATCCATCTCACCCGCTTGTAAGCATCCATCACAGCAGGCGTGGAAACCTGAGGTTCCCTCCAGATTTCACAACGCTTTCTTTCCACTCTCCTTGTGTTTCAGGTCTTGGATCTGTTCCTGGGCTCCTGCACTCTGATATCCATCTCACCCGCTTGTAAGCATCCATCACAGCAGGCGTGGAAACCTGAGGTTCCCTCCAGATTTCACAACGCTTTCTTTCCATCTCCTTGTGTTTCAGGTCTTGGATGTGTTCCTGGGCTCCTGCACTCTGATATCCATCTCACCCGCTTGTAAGCATCCATCACAGCAGGCGTGGAAACCTGAGGTTCCCTCCAGATTTCACAACGCTTTCTTTCCATCTCCTTGTGTTTCAGGTCTTGGATCTGTTCCTGGGCTCCTGCACTCTGATATCCATCTCACCCGCTTGTAAGCATCCATCACAGCAGGCGTGGAAACCTGGAGGTTCCCTCCAGATTTCACAACGCTTTCTTTCCACTCTCCTTATGTTTCAGGTCTTGGATCTGTTCCTGGGCTCCTGCACTCTGATATCCATCTCACCCGCTTGTAAGCATCCATCACAGCAGGCGTGGAAACCTGAGGTTCCCTCCAGATTTCACAACGCTTTCTTTCCATCTCCTTGTGTTTCAGGTCTTGGACCTGTTCCTGGGCTCCTGCACTCTGATATCCATCTCACCGCTTGTAAGCATCCATCACAGCAGGCGTGGAAACCTGGAGGTTCCCTCCAGATTTCACAACGCTTTCTTTCCACTCTCCTTATGTTTCAGGTCTTGGATGTGTTCCTGGGCTCCTGCACTCTGATATCCATCTCACCCGCTTGTAAGCATCCATCACAGCAGGCGTGGAAACCTGAGGTTCCCTCCAGATTTCACAACGCTTTCTTTCCACTCTCCTTATGTTTCAGGTCTTGGATGTGTTCCTGGGCTCCTGCACTCTGATATCCATCTCACCCGCTTGTAAGCATCCATCACAGCAGGCGTGAAACCTGAGGTTCCCTCCAGATTTCACAACGCTTTCTTTCCACTCTCCTTATGTTTCAGGTCTTGGATGTGTTCCTGGGCTCCTGCACTCTGATATCCATCTCACCCGCTTGTAAGCATCCATCACAGCAGGCGTGGAAACCTGAGGTTCCCTCCAGATTTCACAACGCTTTCTTTCCATCTCCTTATGTTTCAGGTCTTGGATGTGTTCCTGGGCTCCTGCACTCTGATATCCATCTCACCCGCTTGTAAGCATCCATCACAGCAGCGTGGAAACCTGAGGTTCCTCCAGATTTCACAACGCTTTCTTTCCACTCTCCTTATGTTTCAGGTCTTGGATGTGTTCCTGGCTCCTGCACTCTGATATCCATCTCACCCGCTTGTAAGCATCCATCACAGCAGGCGTGGAAACCTGAGGTTCCCTCCAGATTTCACAACGCTTTCTTTCCACTCTCCTTATGTTTCAGGTCTTGGATGTGTTCCTGGGCTCCTGCACTCTGATATCCATCTCACCCGCTTGTAAGCATCCATCACAGCAGGCGTGGAAACCTGGAGGTTCCCTCCAGATTTCACAACGCTTTCTTTCCACTCTCCTTATGTTTCAGGTCTTGGATGTGTTCCTGGTTTCCTGCACTCTGATATCCATCTCACCCGCTTGTAAGCATCCATCACAGTAGGCGTGGAAACCTGGAGGTTCTCTCCAGATTTCACAACGCTTTCTTTCCACTCTCCTTATGTTTCAGGTCTTGGATCTGTTCCTGGGCTCCTGCACTCTGATATCCATCTCACCCGCTTGTAAGCATCCATCACAGCAGGCGTGGAAACCTGAGGTTCCCTCCAGATTTCACAACGCTTTCTTTCCACTCTCCTTATGTTTCAGGTCTTGGATGTGTTCCTGGGCTCCTGCACTCTGATATCCATCTCACCCGCTTGTAAGCATCCATCACAGCAGGCGTGGAACCTGGAGGTTCCCTCCAGATTTCACAACACTTTCTTTCCACTCTCCTTATGTTTCAGGTCTTGGATCTGTTCCTGGGCTCCTGCACTCTGATATCCATCTCACCCGCTTGTAAGCATCCATCACAGCAGGCGTGGAAACCTGTAGGTTCCTCCAGATTTCACAACGCTTTCTTTCCATCTCCTTATGTTTCAGGTCTTGGACCTGTTCCTGGGCTCCTGCACTCTGATATCCATCTCACCCGCTTGTAAGCATCCATCACAGCAGGCGTGGAAACCTGGAGGTTCCTCCAGATTTCACAACGCTTTCTTTCCACTCTCCTTATGTTTCAGGTCTTGGATGTGTTCCTGGGCTCCTCACACTGATATCAATCTCACCCGCTTGTAAGCATCCATCACAGCTGGCGTGGAAACCTGAAGGTTCCCTCCAGATTTCACAACGCTTTCTTTCCACTCTCCTTATGTTTCAGGTCTTGGATGTGTTCCTGGGCTCCTGCACTCTGATATCATCTCACCCGCTTGTAAGCATCCATCACAGCAGGCGTGGAAACCTGGAGGTTCCCTCCAGATTTCACAACGCTTTCTTTCCACTCTCCTTATGTTTCAGGTCTTGGATGTGTTCTGGGCTCCTGCACTCTGATATCATCTCACCCGCTTGTAAGCATCCATCACAGCAGGCGTGGAAACCTGAAGGTTCCCTCCAGATTCACAACGCTTTTTTCCAATCTCCATGTTTCAGGTCTTGGAGATGTTCCTGGGCTCCTGCACTCTGATATCCATCTCACCCGCTTGTAAGCATCCATCACAGCAGCGTGGAAACCTGGAGGTTCCCTCCAGATTTCACAACGCTTTCTTTCCATCTCCTTAGTTTCAGGTCTTGGATGTGTTCCGGGCTCCTGCACTCTGATATCCATCTCACCCGCTTGTAAGCATCCATCACAGCAGGCGGTGGAAACCTGGAGGTTCCCTCCAGATTTCACAACGCTTTTTTCCAATCTCCTTATGTTTCAGGTCTTGGATGTGTTCCTGGGCTCCTGCACTCTGATATCCATCTCACCCGCTTGTAAGCATCCATCACAGCAGGCGTGGAAACCTGGAGGTTCCCTCCAGATTTCACAACGCTTTCTTTCCATCTCCTTATGTTTCAGGTCTTGGATGTGTTCCTGGGCTCCTGCACTCTGATATCCATCTCACCCGCTTGTAAGCATCCATCACAGCAGGCGTGGAAACCTGAGGTTCCCTCCAGATTTCACAACGCTTTCTTTCCAATCTCCTTTTCAGGTCTTGGACTGTTCCTGGCTCCTGCACTCTGATATCCAATCTCA